>NC_043022.1:18561784-18574284 GCF_006345805.1 Octopus sinensis
TGACTATTTCGAATGAAATAGCTTAAGAGTTCACCGGTGCTTTAATACCTAATGTAAATTCATGTACATGCAACTTCTAATCAAATATTCTTTTCTACTCTTGGCACAAGGCCCGTAATTTTGGAGAAGGGGGCCAGTTGATTAAATCGACCCCAGTATGCAACTGGTACTTAATTTATCGACTCCGAAAGGATGAAAGACAAAGTCGACCTCGGCGGAATTTGAACTCACAACGTAACGACGTAATCGACTAAAATTTTCTCCTTGGCTTTGAGCCAAAATTTGAAACCAATATTACATATAACAAGCCACGAACAGGAAATTTTGACGAAGTCTGTGTATATAATATTTTTTAGTGAATTTACCATTTCCATAATTGGGATACCTGGTATCAGATCTTCGTATGGAAAACGGATTTTGTGAAAACCTTTACATCCGGTGGATCCCCAACTCTTCTGAGAGCCACTTACAACTGATCATGTATGAATACAAACGATCACACATACATCCCAATTGTGACGCATTAATGTATACAAAGTAGCATCAGCCCCAAGCAGTGATTAGGAATAAACGAACTTTAGGTTACTTAGAATACGTTTGTGCCATATTTTAACTTCTAAAAGTAACTTCACTGCAGGTATCTTGAAGAAGAAAAAATTCCTCTTATGGTTGAAAGTGTAAAAACACCATATCTGTCCAGTGATTCTACCTATTGGGATTACCAGACGACCGCTTCTAGTTCTTTGGATTTCTTCACTGGGAAATTCTGAAGAGAGACATAACTCTGGTAGATCGAAAGAAGTAGCTTTAACAAAAAAAAAACAGTCGACATTGGTGACTGAGTTGCGATATTCGACTGCCTGGTCGGGATAAAAGTAGCAACATCCGCACCAAGCATGTATATGTACACACAGATGCCGACGACCGCTCGGTTCAAAGTCTCTCTTGACCAGAAATGGCCTGAACTCTTTGCATGAGCACCCCTGTACATAACTCCATGTCCCTCTACATGGCCTTGCTTTTGGCTTTTTGAGCCAAAGAATTAACTTAACTTAACTTAACTAACTTAGAAATAAATGTATATGCGTGACTGAATGCGTTCCAATACGCCAACACGCGTGTGTCTGTGTGCATGTTGTGTCTCTAATGTTTGTTGCTAAGATCACTCAAATTTTTGAATACGTTCCACCAATGGTGTCTACATAGAATTCGCAAGATCACCCGCAGGGACAGACAGACAGAATCACAAACTCTGAAATGCTGAGAAGTGACACAATCTGCGCAACTGCAGGAGATTGTGGTAGAGAGAAGAGTGAGACTTGCAGGTCATGTTTTCCGACTGACAGAAGAAGAAGGAATACACCAGACGGGGACTGAGAAAGTAAGGGAAACCTAAGAAGAAAACAAGGCGCGCCACCTTCAAAGAAAGATCTGAAGCAATTTAGCATTACCTGGGAAGATGCAGGAGACTATAATTATTGGAGGCGTCTTGTTGCTCCATGTAAGGGCTATTCTACGGGATATATATAATATATATATATATATATATATATATATATATATACACACATATGTATGTATGTATGTATGTATGTATGTATATATGTATAATATGTATGTATATATGTATGTATATATGTATGTATGTATATATGTATGTATATATATATGTATGTATGTATATATGTATGTATGTATATATGTATGTATGTATATGTATGTATGTATATATATATATATATATATATATATATATATACACACACACACAACGACGCCTGTATGAGTGTATGGGTGAGTGTGTGTATTTACGCGCTAAAGTAATTCGTTTATACATTAAGCACAGGCACACACACACACACACACACACACACACACACACACCACATAGACATACACCAGAATCTTCAGAATAGTTACGCCTCACCTGTAAATCGTTGGTGTCTTCGTCTGCACCCAACACCCTCGGCTGATGTGTTAAGTGCACGGAAACCCCACAAAAATCCGCCCGCATACCTATTCGAAACCCCATCCATCACCACCAACGCCCCGCCCCCACTGCCGTCGCTGCCACCTTTTGAGTTCTCTTGGCTGTGTTTCTCAATCAGCGGGAGTATTCCGTATCACTAACAAACGTCAACACACCAGCATCGCCCATCGTTAACACCATCACCACCACTATCACCACCACCACCACCACCACCGACGCTATCATCACCATTACCAACAAAACCCTCACCAGCCGGCCATTGCCATTCTACAACCAGCACCTTTGCCACTACCACCACCACCACAACATCGTCAGCACCAGCATCATTACTACCGTTAACAAGACAACCACCACCACCACCACCATCTTTACCACTAGTACTACTACCATCACCACTACTATCACCACTACAGCCATCACCTCCATCACTGCTGAGACCACCTCCACCCCATTACTATAACATAACCAACACCCCTACTATCACCACCACCACCATCTTTACCACTAGTACTACTACCATCACCACTACTATCACCACTACAGCCATCACCTCCATCACTGCTGAGACCACCTCCACCCCATTACTATAACATAAACAACACCTCTACTATCACCACCATCATCACCACAACCATCATCACTACCACCGCCATCACCACTATCACTACTACCACCATCACCACTACGTTCATCACACGCTCCATCGCTGTCACCACTACCACCACCACTACTACAACCAACACTTCAACATTCTTTGACACCACTGTACAGATACCACGTACTAGAAACCACACTGCTATCATTCACAGAACTGTCAATACTACCAAACCACCTCCCACACTGCCTCCACCAACATCATCAAAATCACCATTTCTCTTTACCACCACCACTACCACCACCACAACAACAACAACAGTAAGATCAACATCATTATATAGTCTTACTGCCACCACCATCATCACATCTACCCATTCCACACCCCATCACCACCTTTCCACCCCGTCATCATCTCTACCACCCATCATTATCTCCGGTACCTACCTCCAACCCAGACCCTAAGGCACGTGCCACATTATAAACATACAAAATGTACCTGAGTGTGTATATGTTGTGTATAGGTATGTGCGTGCTATGTGTGTATATGCCTTGCTGTGATGGTGTATGTTGTGTGTATGTATGTGCATGCTGTATTAGTGTATATGTGTGTGTATATGCCTTGCTGTGATAGTGTATGTATGTGGGTGTGTCCATATGAGTGTGTGTGTGTATGTTTATCTAAGCAGTGATATCATCAGCTAAATCAATTCATACATCAACATACCCCTTCCTGGGTGAGTAGGTCTAAGGTAAGGTAAAGGGGTGCGAATGGAGTGGAACTAGACAGACAGACCAGACAGAATGGTGGTGCCTTGAGGGTATTTTTAAGACGTTTAATGGGTTTGTAAGTGTGTCGATGGGTGGCTGTTCGGGGGTATGCTGCGAGTGTGTGTGTGTGTGTGTGTGTTTGGGCAGAGAAGATTGTCTAAAAGGAGGTATATAGAAGAGATGGTGTAGAGGGCGGAAAAGCGGGTAATTGTGGGGGTCTGTGGGATGAGGAGTGAGAGATGAGAGGCGGATGTTTAGGGTCCAAACAGCTGTGTTGTTTATAGTTGTTATTTTGCAGTAGACATAATTTTACACACACACATGTATCTCATTTATATTTAGATTTCTTAAATCTATAGGCGCAGGAGTGGCTGTGTGGTAAGTAGCTTGTTTACCAACCACATGGTTCTGGGTTCAGTCCCACTGCAAGGCACCTTGGGCAAGTGTCTTCTACTATAGCCTCGGGCCGACCAAAGCCTTGTGAGTGGATTTGGTAGATGGAAACTGAAAGAAGCCCTTCGTATATATGTATATATATATATGTTTGTGTGTCTGTCCTCCTAGCATTGCTTGACAACCGATGCTGGTGTGTTTATGTCCCCGTTACTTAGCGGTTCGGCAAAAGAGACTGATAGAATAAGTACTGGGCTTACAAAAGAATAAGTCCCGGGGCCCGAGTTGCTCGATTAAAGGCGGTTCTCCAGCATGGCCGCAGTCAAATGACTGAAACAAGTAAAAGAGTAAAGAGAGAAAGAGTATATGTATTTTTTTCTTCAACTATTATCTTCTATTTGTTTCAGTCATGGGGGCAGCACTTTCAAGATAAACAAATCGACCCCAGTTCGGTACTTATTCTATCGTCTTCCTGTTCCGAACCGCTAAGTCACTAGGATGTAAAACACTGGTTATCAAACGGTGAGGGGAGGACACACACACATACATGTATATGAAGGCAAGTGGCGTAGTGGTTAGGGATGCTGCAGTCACAATCGTGAGATCGTGGTTTCGGTTCTCAGACTGGCTGCGCGTTTGTGTTCTTGAGTAAAATACTTCATTTCACGTCACTTCAGCGCACTCAGCTTTAAATGGTCTCAGTGGGGAATGCTAACCTGCTTACCTACCAAGCGAGGTCATATCGTTTAAAGATTGGTTCTCAACCAGGGTCCATATAAAATTTTGTTGTTAAAATATATCTGCAATAAATCTTTATATATAAAAGTCAAGTTGTGTGTCTGTCTCCTACGATTTAGATTCCTAACTACTCCCACATTTTGCGGTGCAGTGTAACCAAAACCGGGTATCTTATAGTCGTGATTCATATCGAGCCCTTCTGGGTATTAGCGCGCCTCTACGATGAGTCTACGATTTCAAAAAAAATTTACCATCATTTTTTTCCATTTCAATGCATTTTTTTCGCGATTATATAAGGAAGTAACTCTCTAAAAATGTCGCCGATGAGTCACGATTAAAAAAAAATTTCACCATCGTTTTTTTTCCATTTTTAATGCATTTTTTTGCTATTTTTTTTGGCTATAACTCTCTAAAAATGCTTATATAGTTATTTCCCTTACAAACCCGAGCAACGCCGGGCGATACTGCTAGTTGCTTATAATTCTAAAATACCCAAAATATTTTAACAATTTTTCACCACAATTCCTAATCCTATTTAATCATAAACATGTCATATGACTGTTTTGAACATCGATTAGCTAAGAATCGATTGGCTAGGAGGTCCATCCTAGGAAAATAAGGATCGAAGGGTCAGTAAGTAAAAAAATGGTTGAGAAACACTGATTTTAAAGCCAAACAATGCGAAGCGCATTGTGACCAGCGATATATTACAACATCTGATAATTTGGTTGATAACATGATTACATATATACCACTGCATCATACCACTGGAGAATTATGCCTTCGTAATTTAGTGGTTCTGTAATAAATGAATAAGTAAATAAATAAGAAAGACCGGCGGACTAAGTACCTGAATTAAAATAAGTAAAGTGTTGGGATCAATATGATCGATTAACCATTTAAGGCAGTGCTTTAGTATGGTCTTAAGTCAAGGATGGAAAGAAGTAAAAGAGTATTTATCTCTCTATTTCTCTCTCTCTCTCTCTCTCTTTCCCTCTCTCTCTCTCTTCTCTATATATATATATATATTTTTTTTTTATTTATTATATAGAAGGAGCTTCTACAGGACTAGTACTGTTTCATTCAAGAGAAATCTTCAGGAAGCGCTTCTGAAGATTTCTCTTGAATGAAACAGTACTAGTCCTGTTAGAAGCTCCTTCTATATAATAAATTAATTTTTTACTCTGCTATGTTTGAGTACCTTACTTACTGTGGTTAACCCCGGATCAACCCGGGAACCTACATATATATATATATATATATATTATAATATATATATATATATATATTATATATATATCTCTATATAAACGGCAGTTTGTCTGTGTGCGTGTCCTGCGTGTCTGTCAGGGTGTACCCTCACCCTGACGACGGCTTTCAACCGATTCTGATGAAACTTGACACACACATAGCCCAATGTCATAATCAAAACTAAGCGCAGCGAAAATTTTGAAAGTTCCCCCCCGTTCTGAAAACAAATCGATAAATTCGACATGGGGTCGAGAATCTAAGCTTTTTATATGCAACACATTTTCTACAGACTGTCTAGGGGCGCAACTCGACCTTTTAACTCTCGGAACACGTGGGGTAACATCCCAAAATGTATAAAAATGTACAAAAAACGGCAAAAAAGCGGGCAGCAATGTGAGTGACAACAACGAAAAGTCAAAAGTGACCAAACTGAACAAACGAAGGGAAAAGGTTTTTTTGGTGCACACGACAAAAGCGGTTTATAATAAACCAGAGTTTGCAAGTAGCGTCCGAGGACCATTAGGGTACGTCAAAAATTTAAGGTAAAACGTTTGGGGTGGTAGTTATAAAGAAAGTGTAAACAAAAAAAGTATTCGAATAACTTGCGGCTGCAGCAGCTATTAGCAGAATTGGCGGTGTTGGGGGTAAAGTCTCGAATGTAATTTCTTCCTGGTAGGAATTGGTTGGGTTGAATTATCGATAGCTGTTTGATAGTTATTTGGGAGTGAAGAGAAGACATTGCAACATACACATGCACCTTCGTTCCCTAGAGGGAAAGGACTAGATTGGGATTAGTCGTTGCCTACTAGGGGCTCTTACATACACGGGCAGCGCCGGGCTATGCTGCTAGTATATATATAAAAGCCCAGTCTCGAGTGTAACCGGCCGAAACTGCAACGATGATATGGAACTCGACTGACGAAAGACACCTCCGAATGACCCGTCCTTGTACTTTCCTGTCTTTTTTTGTATCGTCTAACAGTCAGGATGTTTTGTTGTCGCTTGTTACGTTCTTGTTCTGTTTCTTTTGTCCTGTGTGTGTGTATATATATATATATATATATATAATGTGTTTCCTTCTCGAGCAATGCCAGGCTTATAAGGGCCAGTTTCAATGGCGTAGAAATTCCTCACTTCTTTGACGGGACGTCAGTCCGTCGCAGGATTACTCATTTTTGCCAGCTGAGTGGACTGGAACAACGTGAAAATGACAGTTTTGCTCAAGAACAAAACGTATCGCCCGGTCCAGGAATCGAAACCACAATCTTCCGATCATGAGTCCAACACCCTAACCACTTAGCCACATGCCTCCATTATACATGTGTGTGTGCGTGCACGTTCACTTTACAAATACGACTTGTAACTACATTGTATCTCGAAGTTATTTCCCCTGGCTTTTTGGAGCAGAAATATTACAAACCTCAGTCATTGAAAATATGAATTATTAAAACGGAACTCTATAACGGAGAACATGGAACAACATTAGAAAGTGGGGAAACAATAGAAATATCTAGAGATAACACTGCTATTTGTTATGAGTGTTGGTGTATATACACACGCTTCAACATGTAAATGTATACACACGAACATAATGTGTATGCGTGTATATTTCTTCTTGTACATGTTGGTGCTCTGTCTCTGTATATATATATAGATATATAATATAATATATATATTATATATATATATATACACACAATGTGTATAATATGTATGTATGTTTAGATAGGTAGATAGTAGATGAAGAAACAGACATGCTTGCACAATCATTTATAACCATAGGTGTGGATATATATATAAATACAACCCATCCTTCCATACATGCATACGCATATACATATATAGTTACCAACATACATACATACCTAAGTACTCTACCGCACATAGATAAACGTGTGTGTATATATATATATATATATATATATATATATATATTATATATATAACAAAACTTACTTGGAGGAGATGAAACGAAACGAAAACGAATCGAATCGACGCGAGGGCGCTCAGTCATACAATAGTGTAATAAATAAAATATATACATACATACATACATATATGTACGTACCTACATCTACATGTATATATACATGCATATACAAATATATATATACGTAAGTACAGGACACCACAAATAGACGTAGAACTCAACGAGAAACGAAAACCAGCATACCTTCATACATACATGCATAGATAGATAGATAGATAGATAGAGGGGGGTAGGTATATTTATGTATATATTTGTGTACGCGGGTTGTGGTGGTGTGTTCTGTGTGGTGATAATGGAACTAGTGTTTGTTTATTTACATAAATAAAATACATTGTCTTTTCGCCCTACCCATCCATCCATCCATTCCTATTTTGATGTAATAAAACACCGCAGACCACCTGCTTTCAGATTGTTTCAAGAGACAGGCTTCAGTAATAATATATTGGTAATTGTGTGTATATAATTCATGAACTGACTTCTGCATTCACATACAAGTAACACAAATGTATATACACACGGCAAACAGATATATCTTTGCATCGGTACTTACCTATATATTCTTTCTTTCTTTCTTTCTTTTACTTGTTTCAGTCATTTGACTGCGGCCATGCTGAGCACCGCCTTTAATCGAGCAAATCGACCCTGGGACTTATTCTTTGTAAGCCCAGTACTTATCTATCGGTCTCTTTTGCGAACCGCTAAGTGACGGGAACGTAAACACACCAGCATTGGTTGTCAGCAATGCTAGGGGGACAACACACATATATATATATTATAAACATATATACGACGGGCTTCTTTTCAGTTTCCTTCTACCAAATCCACTCACAAGGCTTTGGTCGGCCCAAGGCTATAGCAGAAGACACTTGCCCAAGATGCCACGCAGTGGGACTGAGCCCGGAACCATGTGGTTGGGAAGCAAGCTTCTTACCACACAGCCACGCCTGCGCCTGTATATATATATATGATTATATTTATATACATGCACACATACAAATATATGTATACATATACATACATATATAAAAATCTATGCATATATATATACAAAATATTCACATACAAGTACACAAATGTATATACACACACAAACAAACATATGCACAGATATATCTTTGCATCGGTACGTACCTATATATGTATATATATATATATATATGATTATATTTATATACATGCACACATACAAATATATGTATACATATACATACATATATAAAAATCTATGCATATAAATATACAAAATATGTGTGTGTATATATATGTATGTATGTATATATACAGATACACAAACGTGAGCACACACACATTTATCCATACATTTATTTACACACACATATATATATATGGCCCAGTGGTTAGGGCAACGGACTCATGGTCGTAGCATCGCGATTTCAATTCCCAGACCGGGCATTGTGAATGTTTATTGAGTGAAAACACCTAAAGCTCTACGAGGCTCCGGCAGGGGGCGGTGGTGAACCCTGCTGTACTATTTCACCACAACTTTCTCTCATTCTTTTCCCCTGTTTCTGTTGTACCTGTATTTCGAAGGGCCAGCCTTGACACACTCATCTTCATACGATGAACGGGAATGGAAAATGTATCACTGATCTCTTTTCATACGTTGTCCTGTGTTTATATAGGTTCGGCTAAGTACAAATAAGTATGTCGGCGGTAAAGAAAGTTTTGAAGCACTCCGTCGGTTACGACGATGAGGGTTCCGGTTGATCCGAATCAACGGAACAGCCTGCTCGTGAAATTGACGTGTAAGTGGCTGAGCACTCCACAGACACGTGTACCCTTAACGTAGTTCTCGGGGATATTCAGCGTGACACAGAGAGTGACAAGGCCGGCCCTTTGAAATACAGGTACAAGAGAAACAGGAAGTAAGAGTGAGAGAAAGTTGTGGTGAAAGAGTACACCAGGGATCACCACCATCCCCTGTCGGAGCCTCGTGGAGCTTTAGGTGTTTTCGCTCAATAAACACTCACAACGCCTGTCTGGGAATCGAAACCGCGATCCTATGACCGCGAGTCCGCTGCCCTAACCACTGGGCCATTGCGCCTCCACGCAGGTAAAGAAATATGTCTGAAACAATAGTAAGTTTTCCAAAATGATTTTTTTTTCCAGTACATCCCCAAACATTTTTTTATGATACCTTTAAGAAAAGCACCTTGAACATCAGAAATTCTGAGTCTGTATATTTTTTTAAAATAGCACTTTTTTTCTACAACGAACTAGTAATCGAAATATATGATATACAAAACAAGATGTATTGCTACGAATACTCTTTGAAGGCAAACGAAATCTATCGATATACAAAACGGAATATATCATACACAAGGTTTACACAAAAAATATGTTTATACAATGCGACTTCAAATTTAACCAATAAAGCAAACTCTCTCCTCATCATCTCTCTCTCTCTCTCTCTCTCTCTCTCCCTCTCTCTCTCTTCTCTCTCTCTCTATATCCCTCTCTCTCTTTGCACACCTATATCTAATGCACACACAAATAGAAAACATTTTATTTGCCACAAATGCGCCGAATATTTGGGAAAGAATTTGAACAGAAGATAATCATGAAATCGATTTCGAATTAACTCCGGGGCTAATCATAGTACCCCTTTAATATGAACACAATTTCAAGGGCAACTGCATATGTAGTGGTGGTGGCGGTGGTGACTGTGGTGGTGAATTTGCAATTGTTATACACTTATGATTTGAAAAGAGACAAAAAATGAGAAGTGAATTTGTTAGTATGGCTGTTTTCTATGCTACAGGTCTTAGCATGGGAAGACGCGTGACTTAGTGGCGAGCTGGCAGAAACGTTAGCACGCCGGATGAAATGCTTAGCGGTATTTCGTCTGTCGTTACGTTGTGAGTTCAAATTCCGCCGAGGTCAACTTTGCCTTTCATCCTTTCGGGGTCGATAAATTAAGTACCAGTTACGCTCTGGGGTCGATATAATCGACTTAATACCTATGTCTGTCCTTGTTTGTCCCCTCTATGTTTAGCCCCTTGTGGGTAATAAAGAAATAGGTATTCGGCTCAAGATCGTGAAGTCGTGAGTTCGATTCCCGGCAGCACCTTCTGTCCTTGAGCAAGACATTTTATTTCACGTTATAGTAGAAAACACTAACCTAGGATGCCGCGTGGTGGGCCTGAACCTCGAACAACATAGCCATTCTTACGCTTATACATACATACGCGTGCTAACATAAATATATATTGTATGTGTGTAAGTATCTGTGTGTATGTGTGTGTGTGTGTGTGTGTCTTTATCAGTAAATTTATGAATACATTTATGTGTTTATATAGAAATATAATAATATATCATAATAATATATAATAATAATAATATAATAATATTTTAATTATAATTATCATAATAGACACAAACAGCTGCCAGAATTATGTAATTTGTATTTGAAATAATGGGGAGTCATTAGTAGACGAGTTCTACACTCTCACATACACCCACATCTAGAAATCCTGATAGACATTGTTCATCATATACATACATACATACATACATATATATATATATATATATATATATTTATTTATATATTTGTAAAAAAGAAGTTTGAAAACGCCACTATATTAGATAAATTTTAATTTCTAATTTGTATGTATGTATAATAATGAACCATGTCTATCAGGATTATATATATATATGTATGTATGTATGTATATAATGAACCAATGTCTATCAGTATTATATATATGATATATATATATGTATGTATGTATATAATGAACCAATGTCTATTAGGATTATATATATATATATATATATTATATATATGTATATATATATACATAGACACACGCACGCACTTGTGTATTTGTATTTGTACCTGGTGTGTGTTATATATATATATATATATTATATATATACACATGTATATGTGTATATTAATATATATATATATATATATACACATGTATATGTGTATATATATATATATATATATATATATATATATATACACATGTATAGGTGTTATATATATATATGTATATATATGTACACATGTATATGTGTATATATATATATGTATATATATGTACACATGTATATGTTGTATATATATATATATATATATATATATATATATATATATATATACACATGTATATGTGTATATATATATATATATATACACATGTATATGTGTATGTACATATAGACAAGCATAAATGCAAATACAATATATGTGTGTGTTGCGTGTGTATGTGTTTATCAATACCTGTCTATCTCTCCAACTCTTTCTCCTTTTTTCTCTCACACACACATGCACGCACGCATACCACACACATACGAACGATGACAGACTGAAAATTATGCAAAAGTGAGTGTATCTTTTTTTCTTTTTTGTTTGCCTTTTTTTTTTTGGTTTGGTTGGGAATCGTTGTGGTTTGTTCAAATAAATTGTACCATGTTGGTGGAGTAAACTCTTCTGCTCTACAAAGCTACTATTCAACATGCGACGGGATGCTGAAAAGATCCTGGATTTAAGGGTGTAGCGAAAGGCCTGGTTGCAGGTCCAACCTTCCGACTTCTTTTACTGGGATTAGGAAAGTGAAGACCGCTGCAATAAGTGTGTGAATCTGGGAGGGAAATATGGTGAATGGAATCATAATTAACTGATCCTCTTTTACTCTTTTACTTGTTTCAGTCATCTGACTGCGGCCATGCTGGAGCACCGCCTTTAATCGAGCAACTCGACCCCGGGACTTATTCTTTGTAAGCCCAGTACTTATTCTA
>NC_043022.1:18579284-18595888 GCF_006345805.1 Octopus sinensis
AAGACTGGGAACACACACACGTATATATGTATGTATATGCGCGTGTGTGTGTGTGTGTGTGTGTGTGTGTGTGTGTGTGTGTGTGTGTGTGTGTAAGACTGACAGGCAGAAAAGTGGAGTGAGGGGATGAGAGTGAAAATGGACGTACGAGCCCGACACATACAGGCCTCACATACATACGCACTCATGCAAAACAGAACCACACACACACATATATATATATATATATATATACACTTGCAACGAAAGACGTTTGTCGAGTGGTGTTTGCAAATCTTGTTATACATACCTGATGTTTATCGAACAAATAATAAAGAAACTAATACATTTTATTATAGAAATATCTAGAACAGCAACGTTAAATATTTTATTGCTAACAAGCTTATGTTTTATTAAAATACTTCCTGCATCTACAGCCATATTCTGTTGACATGCTTATGTCTATATCTTGAGTAAGCAATAAAATACTGAGTCTGATTGCCTGTGGAGTGAGGACTATATGTTTCTGGTCGGAACCCCCAGGTTTTCTGTCCTGAAATCGCCCGGTTAAGAGTTCATCCGGGTGCAGGAACACTACCGGACACCTTGTGACTATGTTATGCTACCAACCAGCATGTTACATTGGGTGTTTAAGAACTCATAGGTGCATAAAACAACCCCCATAAACACCAAAAAACAAGCTGAAGATGACTGCCACTTCACACTAGTCTTCAGGTGTCCGGGTACGCCCCCTGGCGCACACATTCCCTAGTCTCTAATCACCGTGAAAGGTTGAAAGAGACTGAAGAGATTTGGAGAGACCTGAAGAAATTGTAGTGATATTGTGACGTCGTGTTTCGATCCATAGTGATCCTAATAAAGATTTCGTCATAATTACCAGAAGGAAAAATTGAATTTCTTTCAATGGTATGTATGATTCATACAAACACTCCGATTTTTAAAGGAAAGAAAAAAAGGTCAATAAATACTTGCCATTACATTTTTAATCAACGAAATATGAACCATTTTGTTGCACAATGCGTCTTGAAAAGACCCTCTTCCGAGAATTGAGATGGTTTCATGGCAAAGAATTCATCAAGGTATCTTTTTACGTCATCAAGGAATTGAAATTTTTACCATTAAGGCTATTCTGCAGAGACCTGAATAAGTGGAAATCCGAAGGAGCAATATCTGGTGAATATGGAGGGTGGGGTAACATATTCCAGCCGAGGTGCAGCAATTTTTGTCTGGTTCTCAAAGCATCAAGTGCCGAAAATGAACTTTCTTGTCTTCCATTTTAAAGGGTTACAGAATTAACACAGGTTATAGGAACATAAATCTTCTTCCACGAAAAGATAGCTTAAACTGTGCTCTAAATGGAGGTGTCGTCAAATCCTATTTTATGGACTCAACCATGTTCTAAAATAAGTCGCAAGGTAAGCTACTGTAAATCGGCACGAATTTTCCGGACAACTCAATACAAAGAAGTTTACCAAGACACAGCCGAAGATGAAGGTGCCTGCCACAATACCTTTCATATGCGTCTTCCATACCACCTCTTTCGCTATAGCCATTACGGCTAGAAAACTGGCCCGCTTTTCTCTGTTTACAGAAGGCGGCAGAACGATCTTAATGATCGACTCGTTCTTCCTAGTTATGACAGCGGTTGTTCGGTGTAAACCCACAGTTCCGAGAGTCAGGAATATATATTTATGCATATAATTATATACACCAATGTGTGTATCTACATAAGCAATGTGCGTATGTACACGTGTGCTTGTGTATATATATAGTATTTTCTTTTGTTTCAGTCACTAGACTGCGGTCACGCTGGAGCCCCGCCTTGATGGTTTTTATTGGAACAGATCAACCCCAGTACTTATTTTATAACTCTTGTACTTATTCTATAGTATTATTATGCCAAACTACTATGTTATGGGGGACGTAAGCAAACCAACACCGGTTGCCAAGTTGTGACGGGAGACAAACATAGACATAAAGACACATACACGCGCATGCACACATCGATATAGATTATAGGGATGATGGTGGTATCGGTTGTGATGATGATGAAGATGATGATGAATGATAGTGGTGATGATGGTAATGGTGATGATAACGATGGTGGTAACGGGGATGACGATGATGGTGATGATGTTGAAGAATCGTTAATATTGCTGGTGTAGTTGTTATTGTTAATCTCACCTAGCAGATGGCTGTATTTTTGTGGAAGACTTAGCTGCTGTTTCTATCTGGCAGCTTCACTTAATTGCAATTGTTGTTGTTGTCTCCGTTCTTAATCATATCGAGATGGCACCCTTTCCTCCACCCCTACACATTCGCAAATTAGTAGCAACCACGTTCCCGCCCTTCCACCGTCCTCAACTCTCCGTATGCCGTTCCTTGTGTTTCTCTTGGACAAGTTTCAACGTCGTTCTACATGTGCGTATGTTGACCTCTTTCAGTCTCTCAATCTCTCTCTCTCACTCCCCCTCCATCTCTCTCTCTATATCTCCTTCCCCATCTCTCTATCTCTCTCTACCTCCCCCTCTCTCTCTTACACACACACATACACGATTCTATATAAACGCATAAAACACAATACACATATATATAGATGCCTCAAATCCATATATATATATATATATATTTACTCTTTACTCTTTTACTCTTTTACTTGCTTCAATCATTTGACTGCGGTCATGCTGGAGCACCGCCTTTAGTCGATCAAATCGACCACGGGACTTATTCTTTGTAAGCCCAGTACTTATTCTCTCGGTTTCTTTTGCCGAACCGCTAAGTGACGGCGACGTAAACACACCAGCATCGGTTGTCAAGCAATGCTAGGGGACAAACACAGACACACAAACATACACACACATATATATATACATATATACGACAGGCTTCTTTCAGTTTCCGTCTACCAAATCCATTCACAAAAGCTTTGGTCGGCCCGAGGCTATAGTAGAAGACGCCCAATATGCCAATATATATAAATATATATGATGAAGATGATGAATGATAGTGGTGATGGTGATGATAGTAATGGTGTTGATAAAGATGGTGACGATGATGATAACGATGCTGGTAGCGGTGATGACACCCACCTATGTCATGTGGGGTCTTGAATCTAGCAAAACTGGTTACAAGGACGATATTCTTGTTGTTTAGACCCTGGGCTGTCTAGATCAATGCCCCTTATGATCGAGAGCGTTCCAAACAGCACCATCCAAACATTTTCTCAAACATTCTGTCATCTGAAACTACATCTTTCAATAGTCTTCCTTATGTTCAAGATATTATGTTATGTTTAACATGACAAAGATCTGACTGCTAGTTTTAGAAGGTCGAGTCGACCACGTAGAAGTCTGGCATTCTTTGCTCGCACATTCTGTTGAGAAAAATATTCTTTTTTAAAGATTTTTGTCCCAAACAAGGCTTGAGGCCACTGTGGTATAAGGGGCTGCAAAGAAGGAAAAGAAGGGGCCTACGAATTCAAAAGATGTCAACGGACAAAAAACTTAGCATAGACCAGAGGAAAACATGGCGAGAGTAATGAGTTCCAGAGAGCAGAAGGTCGAAGAAAGAAGATATTTCAGTGGAAGGACTTAGGACTAACAGGAAGCTCAACAGAGAAACAATGCACTGGGAAGAGAGGTAGGGGACATGTTTAAAGGTATTGACAGGGGATATTAAACCAGAAAGTTCACGAGAACAATGACCATAGAAATATTTGTGGAAAAGACGATGAGCCAAAGATACGACCAGGTAGAAAGTAGAGGACCCACCTAGTTAAAAACACTTAGAGGAGCCACCAGCTCAAAGATGTCGCCACAAGAAAAAGAAAAAATCTGACGTTTCGGATAGCGTCCTTTCACCAGACAGTGGTTGTCCACCACGGAAGAATGTTTTCTATACCCTCTATATTAGTACAGATACCCGAGATTATTCTTAAACACCAATTTCCGTACACGATGGTTACGTCTTTGAATGCTATACTACTGTCTAACCTTTGTTGTCTGGAATGCCGAGAAGAAAGAAAAACAAATAAATGAAATTGCTCGAGATTCTACATTATAATTGCTTTTGTTGTTATTGTTGTTGTGTAATTGATTTTTTTTTGTTTCGTATTTTTTTTTTCCTTTCTTTGCTTAGCAGTTTAGCTGCCAGGGAGATATTCCTTTCGAAAACTCTAAGCTACTATCTTTGTCTACGAGATAAAAGAAATCTACGTCGTCGTCATCATCATCATCATCATCATCACCATTTTCATCATCATCATCATCATCATCATCATCATCATCTTCGCCATTATCCCCATTATCACTAGTTTCTCCATCAATGCCATTATCATCATCCACCACCACCACCACTAGACCATCATCAATCAACACCACTATTATCACTGCCACCTCCAATTTCAAATTCCGACAACGAGGGTAAGCCATACTATGTGGTCGCTTCTCAGGTTAGTAATAGCAGCCAAATCTCCTTCAAACTCCACTTTACCAATAGGTTTGTGTAGGGCCAGATCACAATTGATATCGTTCTCGGTACTCTTAAACAGGATGGTCACAGCTGGTATGTCTCTGATAACAGCTGTCTTCGAACAGAATGTGCCTTGGGTTAAACAACAAAAGCAACAATAGTAATGATTGAGCCTTTGCTCAATCGTTCAATCCGCTAGAAATTGCAGCCAAAGTCCCTCAACTCACACCCTCTACTGTCTTAGAAAAGAAGGGTATATTCACTTACTCGTTTACTCTGCGGACATGCTGTTCATGCTGGAGCACCGCCTTTAGTCGAGCAAATCGACCCCAGGATTTATTCTTTGTAAGCCTAGTACTTATTCTATCGGTCTCTTTTGCCGAACCGCTAAGTTACGGGGATGTAAACACACCAGCATCGGTTGTTAAGCGATGTTGGGGGGACAAACACAGACACACAAACACATATATACATATACATATATACGACGGGCTTCTTTCAGTTTCCGTCTACCAAATCCACTCACAAGGCTTTGGTCGGTCCGAGGCTATAGTAGAAGACACTTGCTCAAGGTGCCACGCAGTGGGACTGAACCCGGAACCATGTGGTTGGTAAGCTTAAATAGTCTTTGTGTATTGTGCTTTGGGAAAAGGTGTAGTGGTCACGGCTGGAAATTCTTTGGTTTGCTTCATTAGAATGAGTTAGGGATAAACAACAACGAAATCGGTACCATCGCCATCACCACAACCACCATCACCATCACCACCACCACCAACACCATCACCATCCACCAATAACAACAACAATAATAACTCTGCCACCATTATCATTGTCACTATTACTACCACCACCACCCACAACATTGTCATCACTATCGCCCTCATTATTACCTATTTCTTTATTACTCACAAGGAGCTAAACATAGAGGGGACAAACATGGACAACATAGGTATTAAGTCGATTACATCGACCCCAGTGCGACCCCGAAAGGATAAAAGGCAAAGTCGACCTCGGCGTAATTTGAACTCACAACGTTACCATCAACAATATTACTTCCACCTCTAGCACTAACCCTAACTACCACCACCAACAACAACAGCAACACCAATAACACCACCATAACCATCCACCACTAATACCATTACCAGCAACAACTTCTCGATCGCAACCACCAACAGCAACCATCATCACTAGCCACCGCCCCTAGCAACCACCACCACCACCACCACCGACGCCAGCAGCAACATTGCTTCTACCCTGCCACCACGAATTTCCTTACAACCGCCGCCGCCGCCACCAGCAGCAACACCGCTACCCACCACCACCACCACCGCCGTTGTCGACGCCCCCGCCACCCGTATCAACACTGCTACCACCCTGCGTTTATTAAAACACTGTTCTGCTGAAGTGCACTCAGTATCAGCCACCAGTCTGGTTGAGGCTGTGAATTCTAGAAATAAGAAAATCCAACCACGTCCCTCACCCTTCACAGACACACCGAGCACATCTGAGAAATTTTGATTCTCTGAAATGAAATTCTGTCTGCGTTGTAATTCTAGTGTAGTACATTGCCACAACTCATAATTCCCATCATCACCACCTTTATTATGAACCCTTCCGCTTTCTATTATACGAAAGGTCTCTTATTCATCGAGCTGAACGGCGCAGTTAGTAGGTATTTTAAATTTTCTATACGGAAGGAAAAATAGCGAACATGTTTCGGTGGTATTAGATGTCATCGGGGAAGCATATTCTAGTCAGTTGGTAAGACTAGGAGCTAGATTTGAACGAAAATACCTTGTCGCTGCTACTTTTTGTCAACGTTGAACACTTGCTTCCTTTAAATTATGCTGTTCATGATACACGTGATTACTTGTATATAAATATATATACATATATATGTGTCTATCTTACTCTCTCAACTGACACCGAAATGAGAGGGTCAGTATACCATTATATACAATTTGTGTGAAAAATCTTAAATGTTGCATATTAGTTTTAATTCACCCGATGAAAACTTTTTTTTCACTTTTATGTAATTGATTTTTTTTTCCTCAATAAAAACACGTTTGAAACAGCTGTAGTGAACATCTGCCCATCCACGTTATATATATATGTGTATATATATATATATATATAGGCGTGCGTGTATATTTGCATGCATTTACATATATGTTTATGTGTTTGTGTGTGTAGAACAAAGGAGGTATTTTTGAAGCTTATAACGTCAGTACACCAAAACACCACATTTGTCAGTTTTATACAGTACATTTCCTGCCGCCTCCAGCGAGTGATGATGTACAAAACACACATTTTTCTTTCTTTTTCTTCCCTTATCCTATGCCCCTTTCTTCTCCTCTCTCTCTCTTCCTCTTCTTCTCTGTCTGTCTCTCTCTCTCCCTCTCTCTCTCTCTTTCTCTCTCTCTCTCTCTCTCTCTCTCTCTCTCTCTCTCTCTCTCTCTCTCTCTTCATCCAGATTTTGCGATACCATGCAGCATACCAATATGGTATCCAACTCATAGACCATTATTGTGTAGCTTCAGATCGGCTTTGATAGAATAGAACTACGATCAAAGACATTACGTCCCTGACCATCCCGTCTACGGTACATCTAGGACAACATTAGCCCATACGTTGTTTTTCTTTAAGAGAGCAAAATGTGAAAGAGATCTTGCTGCTGTTTCTACCACTAAAGAGGTCTCCTTCGTTAGCTGATTAATATCAGGGTCCCACTAACCCTTCGCCAGTACTTTGTGGACCCATTAAGGAAGAAAGTGTACCCTAGAATGTACGAGCTGCATTTTATTTCATATTGAGAGAAGGCAAAGAATGTCCCCTAAGATACTTTGTTTTACATGTCCTTGAAGAAAAGAAGAGCGCTATTATCAGATTAGGGACCAGCTCCGAATCTTTGTAACAGAACAGGCTTAGTTACATGTGCCTAAGGATCAGATGATGCGGGATTAAGCAGAGTAACAGATTAAGTATTCTTACCATCTGAGAATACGAATAGTGAATATGAATCCAGCTTCCACAATGCCTTCCCATCTATCCCATCTCTATTTCATCCCTCGTAAGATCTGCCGTGACCATCCCGAAGAATCAGACTTAGGATGCTCATAATCCTAACATAGCTCGAATTACATGGCGTGTAAGTGACTGGGTTTACAACTCTCTCTTTGGACGGGAGGCCAGTCCGTCGCAGGGTTAACTTTCCAGCTATTGCTGGAACTCACAGCTGAGTGGATTAGAGTAACGTGAAATGTGAGAATACATCGCACCGCCTGAGCTGGAAATTGAAACTACCGTCTTTCGATTGTGAGTGCAACAGTTTGACCATTAGGCCAGGTGCCCTCAGTCGAGGGCTAGCAAGAAAAAAGAATGTGGAAGATGTGCATTAGGATCGAGCCGACATACTCACTCAAAAGAACCAACCAAACACACACCGACGTGGCTATCTAACTTGCTAGAAATAGCAACCAAATCTGCTTGAAATCACTCCGCTAAGCTACAAATGAAGCAAAAAGACGGCCCAAGTTGTATATACACTTAGACTGTTGGGATGTCACGGTTATTCCAGCCGCGACCAACTCAACTTATCATAGGTCTACTTGATCAGGATTCACTTCGAGGCTAAACTACAATAACAATAACAACAACAACAACAACAGAACAAAATCCAAAGAAATCTCCTGGAAATTTTCCTTCGACGTACATTTACGATTGGTCGACTTCGCGTCACGTGCCATGTCTGGCTGTTCCATTTGGCAGACGACACCCAGAAGATAAGACATAACAACTGTTACCTTGTTTGAAGTAATGTTTCACACATTCTGACTGATAGATAACTTTTTCGAGCTTGAGGCTTTCTTTGCTTCTGTTCTTCTTCTTCTTTCTCTTCTCTCCAAAATATGGCAGGAATTTCTATTACTGGCACCAAACATCCTTTCCACGGCTGCTTCTTGTGTTTATTTTCTCTGCAATATATGCAATTCTGCACACACACAGAAACACACTCTCTCCCTCCCTCCTTCTCTCCGCCCTCTCTCTCTCGCTATATATATATATATATATATATATATATATATTTCTCTGTATCTTCACTCGTATTCTTTCTTTTTCCTTTCTCTTTCTCTCTTCCTTTTTCTTCTTCTTTCTGACACACACATACATACACAGAAGTGTGTAAGTATGCATATACACAAGTGTGTACTGTGTGTGTGTATGTGTGTGTGTGTGTGTGTGTGTGCATGTATGTATGTATGTATGTAACTTATTCACCTTTGACGCTTTGCGTACCATATCTATCTATCTATCTATCTATCTATCTATCTATCTATCTATCTATCTATCTATCTATCTATCTATCTATCTATCTATCTATCTATCTATCTATCTATCTATCTATCTATCTATCTATCTATCTATCTATCTATCTGTCTGTCTGTCTATCTCGATGTATATATATATATATATATATATATGTATAACAGTGGTAGCTGTTTATTGCAGTTACAATGTTATGATACGGTTATTGTTATCAGAATTAGTGGCTCCCTTGCACGCACAGGAAATCGTTATTTCCCCTCCGGTTAATGCGATCAGCTGGTTAATGTTATCGAAACTTCTCCGTACTAAAATTATCGCAATAAACAGCTTCCCCTGCGTGTGTGTGTACGTATGCAGAGAGCGAGAGAGAGAGAGAGAAAGAAAGAAGAAAGAAAGAAAGGGAGACATGCATACATATTTATACACACACAGATAGGTAGATAAATAGGTAGATAAGTAGATAGATAGATAGATAGATAGATAGATAGATATATTTCTTTACTACCCACAAGGGGTAAACATAGAGGGGACAAACAAGGACAGACAAAGGGATTAAGTCAATTACATCGACCCAGTGCGAAACTGGTACTTTATTTATCGACCCCCAAAGGATTAAAGGCAAAGTCTACCTCGGCGGAATTTGAACTCAGAACGTAACGACAGACGAAATACCTATTTCTTTACTACCCACAAGGAGCTAAACATAGAGGGGACAAACAAGGACAGACAAAGGGATTAAGTCAATTACATCGACCCAGTGCGAAACTGGTACTTTATTTATCGACCCCGAAAGGAAGAAAGGCAAAGTCTACCTCGGCGGAATTTGAACTCAGAACGTAACGACAGACGAAATACCTCTAAGCATTTCGCCCGGCGCGCTAACGTTTCTGCCAGCTCGCCGGATGGATGGATGGATAGATGGATGGATGAATGGATGGATAGATAGATGCAATTTATCTATCTACTCGTCTAAATCTCTCTCTCACACACACACCCATCTCATTAACCTATATATGTTTATATATATATATACGTTATCTGTCTATCAAAGTGAATCGATTAACTACACTGTGTATGTCTGTTTATACATACAGCTATATCGCACGCATATACATATACACGCGCGCGCGCGCGCGCGCGAGCTATCCAGCTTCTCGCTCGCATATCTTGTTTATCTCTTTCTTTCACCCCTTGCCTGTCTCTGTCTCACATACACCTCTTTCTCTCTGTTCTCTCTCTCTCTCTCTCCCCCTTCCCCTCTCTCTATCTCTCATCCCCCCCCACTCTCTCTCTCTCTCTCTGATCTCTTTCACACATACGTTTTCTATATGCCTCTCTTTCACTGACACATCCTTTCTATGTCTCTCCCTATCTCTCTACCCCTCTCTCCCCCCTCTCTCTCATACACCCTTTATATATTTCTGCCGCCCCCTCATATAGAAACGCATTCTCTATATAACTTTTCAGCACTTTCTCTCTCTCTCTTTCTCTCTCTCTCTCTCTCCCTTTCCATCTCTCTATTGATCTTTTCTAACTCTCACTCTCTCGCAAAAGTTCTGTACATCTCTTCTCCCTGACCTCCCCACGCTATTTCTCCCCACTCTCCATATATCTTCACATATTTGTGTGTATACCTATACATCATAGGTGAATATTTTGCCCTTCATGCTAGCGAGGTCGATGATGAAATAGGTGCTCTAGCTGTAATTAATTGTATATTGTATATAGAAGGTGGTGCTATAGTATGACCGTACTCCAGCCACTAAAACCAGTAAATGAATATAAATATCTATCTATTTATATCCCTATCTCCCCCTCTGTCTGTCTGTCTGTCTCTCTCTCTCCTCTCTCTCTCTCTCGATATATATATATATATGACCTCGTGAGCACCGCCAGCAATTTATTTTTCCTCTGTCTTCCCTTCTCGGGATCTTTCCTTCTCCTTTGTTTCCGACGAAGAGCTCCGCTCGAAACGTTAAACCCTCCTTCTTCCCTTCTTTCCTGAGCGTCCAATAATACTTTATTTGTTCCACGTCCTCGCGTTGCTGTGTTTTTTTTTTTTGTTTTCTTGTTTGGGTTAACTATATATATATATATATATATATATATATATAAATTGGTCGAGTCAGCCTCTTGCTACACTGAGTTTCACCTGTAGGCACATTGGATCTTTAAGTAAGTTGTGACAACTTGCCTGAAGATCTTATGTGCCTACATCTGAAGCTCAGTGTAGCATGAAGCTGTCTCAACGAAAATAAAATATCATTTATCTCTACCATCGTTTTGAGTACTTATTTTTCCAACAGTTAATACTAAATGTGTTTGTGTGTTTGTGTGTGTGTGTATATTTATGTATGATATGTGCTTAGGTGAGTCATAAGTAATTTCTCAGGATATTCAACAGTTAAGGACCCATGCAGTAAATTGTCTACGAAATGTTTTGTCCCAATATTTGAAAACATTGTGACTGCAAAAGCTACTTATTGCACACACATGCATGCGTGTATAAAATAAGCTAATGAGCATATCTGAAGGTATCCATTTGCACATCACGAAATATTACTTTAAAGGATATAACCAGTATACAAGCAGGGTATAAAATATACTTCATTAGTTATCTCCTACTTCAGTTAAAAGTTATCAATTATGAAGGAACTACACGTGTTTCAGCATTGGAAGATTATAATATATATATATATATATATAATACAAAATGGGACAAGAATGCAAAACATCCAAGTAGACGATACAAAGAAAACAAGGACGGGTCATTCGGAGTTTTCTTTCTTCAGTCAAGTTCCAGATTAAGTTTGCAATTTCAGCTGGTTATACTCGAGATTACTCCAATCTGGCCAGCCCCAAGGAAAAAACTAAGCTAAGAGCATTAGATTTCTTGGAAGAAAGTAGCGAATGTATACGAAAACAAGGACGGAAAAACGGAGAATGTTACACAAATAAAATATAAAATAATAATAACAGAACATAACAACAGGTGTCTTTCGACTAAGGACGAATTGAATTAAGCTGACGTGTGTGGAAATAAAAACTTACGGCAGGGATACAAGATCTCACAGGCAGAGAGGAATATCGATGTTGCACGGACGACGGCCGAACCAAGAAAGAAAATCAGGCTTGGCCGAACACCGGTCACGTGGAGAGGGAAGAGAGTGAGGTAGAGGCAGAGGGACAAAAGAATTAAGGAGGAGCGAGAAAAAATGACAGGGACACAGTGAAGTGACAAGAGGGGGGAAAGTGAGCAAGAAGAGAAGGCAGAGAAATGTGAGAGAGGGGGAATGAAAGAACGAAGAAGATACAGATGTAAATCTGATGATTACATATGTCTGATGCAATGAGCCCGCCGTGGTTGTTAGTGGGTACTTGACATGCTAACGAAACCCCAAAAGGCGGAAACGTGCTTCTGCCTTCCTGCCACCACTACTGGACGATTTTGTGTTAACACAGTACGTCCATGAGGGGTATTGTTTCCGGACGAATACCGCAGCAAATCTGGCTTTCCTTACTGTATTTCCTTTAAGTATGATGCCCCGGACGAATACCGCAGCAAATCTGGCTTTCCTTACTGTATTTCCTTTAAGTATGATGCCCAGTATGCTAATTTAATCTAATACTGCTTCTGTCGCGCATTACAACATTTTATTCAGCCGCGTAGTGGAACTGAACCCAAATCTATAAGGTTGTGAAGCGAGCTTGTTTATCACATAGCCATACCTCCGTCTATATCGAGAAAACAAATACAAAGAACTGTATGATTCTAATCTCACCGTCTTTGTCATTCTGCATTTCTGTCTATTTCCGTATTTATGAAGAAAACAATTGGCTCAATAAAATATAATTGATTTATTGACTATTTATTGTTTTATTAATCTATTCTGATGATGTAAATATGTAGAAACAAATTGTCTTTAGATATAAAGGACAAAGAGGAAATAATAAATGAAAAGAAACGGAATAGTTTTCACAAGCGGTCTTACATTACATGAGAAAAATAAGTCAACCAATAATACAACTTCTTACGTGGTGTGTGTGTGTGTGTGTGTGTGTGCGTGTGTGTGTGTGTGTATGTGTGTGTGTGAATAGACACATTGATTGATAGCTTCTTGTATATTTTTAAGACTGGAAATCAAAATGGAATCTAACGTAAATATCACTTTGTTGGCAAAATGTAAAAACTGTTGCTATTACTAATGTAATTTACTAAAGCCTCCGGTTCGACCAATTGCCTTGTATGTGAATTCGCTATACGGAAACAGTGTAAAAGACCGTCATAAACACCACACAACACACACACACACACATGTATATGTGTATATGTGTGCGTGTCTTTGTGTTTCTAAACACTCCACTTGACGGTATTTGTATACATTCCTGCAACCTAGCGGCTCGGCTAAAGAAATAAGTGTCATTTTCTTCGACTAAACTCTTTTAAGGCGGTCTCACAACATGGCCGTAGTTCTATGACTGAAACAAGAAAAGGAACAAGAGAACTTGTGTGCGCGCGTGTGGTGTGTGTGTATGTATGTATTTATATTATATATATATATATATATATTATATATATATATATATAGTATAAAATGCAATTATAATTACGGGACGTCATAATTTCTTTTAAATTCTATCCTTAATTATATTTGTGTATATATATATATATACATATATAATATATATAATATATATAATTATAGATTGTTTGTGTGTGTGTGTGTGTGTTGTGTGTGTGTGTGTGTGTGTGAGTATTCATGTGGGTTTGTTTGATGCCCCTCCATCGCTTGACAAATGATGTTAGTGTGTTTACGTCACTGTAACTTAGCAGTTAGGCAAAAGAGGCCGATAGAATAAGTACTAGGCTGACAAAGAATAAATCCTGGGGTCGATTTATTCGACTAAAACCCTTTAAGACTGTACCCCAGCATGACCGCGGTCAAATGACTTAAACAAGTAAAAGAATAAAAAGAACAGATGAATGAAAGAATATATATATATATATATATATATATATATATATATATATATATACACTCCTATATACCGTTATTGTTAAACACTTATGATATGCAAATTAGTATACCCAGTTTTCTGGACTTGTTCAGTACATAAAGAGTGATAGCTTATTTCTCTAGGATTGGACAAATTATGTAGTCACTTCTGATGAGACCCCCAGTAAGGTTCGAAAACCGATCGAGGTTGTTTATCATTATTTCAATCTACAGAGGAATAGTTAAATTTGCCTCGTCTATATATGCATGTGTGTGTATGTAAATATGTGTGTACACGTACATTCATCTGCTCTTGATAGGCGATAAATAGGCGAATTAGAAGGAAACAGTGGACTTTATACCATTATGTGTATGAGTGGAGGCGCAATGGCCCAGTGGTTAGGGCAGAGGACTCGCGGTCGTAGGATCGCGGTTTCGATTCCCAGACCAGGCGTTGTGAGTGTTTATTGAGCGAAAACACCTAAAGCTCCAGGGCTCCGACAGGGATGGTGGTGATCCTGCTCCCTGCTGTACTCTTTCACCACACAACTTTCTCTCACTCTTCTTACTCCTGTTTCTGTTGTACCTGTATTTCAAAGGGCCGGCCTTGTCACTCTCTGTGTCACGCTGAATATCCCCAAGAACTACGTTAAGGGTACACGTGTCTGTGGAGTGCTCAGCCACTTACACGTTAATTTCACGAGCAGGCTGTTCCGTTGATCGGATCAACCGGAACCGTCGTCGTCGTAACCGACGGAGTGCTTCCATGTGTATGAACACGTTTGGAGTGCACAAAGTCGGTTCCATGCGCAGAAAGGAGCTATTTTCCTTTTAAGCTCCAAAGACTCAGAGCGGATATAGCACAACGTAGATATAATGCAGGATACACGTTCATTAAATCTTACACACCCAGGTTAAATGGCAGAGAGATACTAATAAAGACGTTGTTCTTCAAAATATATGGGGTTATTGCCAATATATAAAAACTAAAGTGCGCAAATAGAGTAGTTTTTATTGGTATTATTGACAGATGAAATAGATGAAGGAATATACTCAAAGCGTAAATCAGAATAGAATCCGGTGTGAATAGTTGATCTAACATATGTTTGCGCATATAGATAGATAGATACAGAGAGAGAGAGAGAGAGAGAGAGAGAGAGAGAGAGAAATACACACATATATTTATACAATTGCATACATGCCCCCCAACACACACACAAATATGTTTGGTATATTTGTAATATGTGTATGTATATGTAAATATATATAAGTACATATATGTATGAATATATTTACTTACATTTTTGTGTGTGTGTGTTAAAAAAACTATGTTGTTGTTCCATTTCTGACAAACTGACAAATAGCTTATTGACTAAATGTTGTTGTTGTTGCTGTCATCATTACTGTCATCATATTTGTCTCGTAATTTTTTTTTTTTTGCAGATGTCTTTATGTATATTTTTTTTCCTCTTAGTAATTGTTTTTCTCTCCCCCCTCTTCACTACTACAGCTTCCTCTCTCCTCCTCCCACTCTCCAACTTTCATTTTCATTTTTGCTAATCTAATGTCTACAGTGAATTTTCTTACCGCTTTCACCTTCACAATCACGACCGCCGCAACAACCACTATCACCATCACCACTACCATGACAACTACTATCACTACATCCATTCCTACTACCACTACCAGCACCACCACCGCAACAACAATTCATCCTTACAATTCATTACTTACAACAACTACTACTACTACTAATACTACAACTTCAACTTCTACTATTAATATTACTACCACCACTACAACGACCACCACCTCTCTTACTTCCCTCACTATAACAACTACTACCACAACCGCCATCACCACCATTACTAACTACAATAGCCATACTACCACCAACACATCACATGTTTAAGAGGCCGCTTAGGTACCGCCAATCTCATTTTATTACCACCATCGTAATAAAAACAGGAGCACAGCTGGTTCAATATCTGCCTTTTCCTATACACACATCAAGTAATACGTTATATTTGATAAACTACATAAAATATATTGCCTGGACACGGACACACACACACACACACACACATGTATACATAGATGTGTGTGTTGTTTTAATAGCAGGTGTATATGTGCGGAAGTATTATGTGTGATATTATATGTGAGGTGCAGTTGTTGTTCTATTTATGTTTGTGTGTTTATATGCACATGTCCATTTGAATCATAGCTCTAGCGATATGTGTGTGTGTGTGTGTGTGCATCTGTGTGTGTGTATATATATATCTATATATATATATACACACATGCATGTATATATATATATATATACACACACACATATATGTATATATATATATATGTGTGTTTGTGTATATATATATTATATATATATATATATATGCACACATATATGTATGTATATGCATACATGTATGTATATATATATACACACACACATATATGCATGTATATATATATATGTATATATATACATACATATATAAATCTATATATATATGCTTATGTGTGTGTATATACATATATATATATATACACACACACACACACAACACGTCCATCAACACATGCAAATACACATTTGTATATATTTGTTTGTAGGCATGAATGTATATTAAGTATGTATGAACGTATACACACACATATATATACGTATATGTATATATGTAATAATGCTGTTACCATGCCTTTATGTAAATATACGTATGTACACATTATATATATATATATATATATATCATAATCTCTATATAATATATATATATATACACATGCATGGAGAGGGATAATAAA
>NC_043022.1:18595988-18663488 GCF_006345805.1 Octopus sinensis
TGGCCGCCCTTCGGGGCAATTACTGCCTCCATACGAGAACGGAAATTTTTTTTTTTCATTTGCTGCAAACCTCCACCATTTTGTGTTGCACGGACGATGCAAATCTTCACACTGTTGGTACACGAGTGTAGTGAAGCATTGGTCCTTACTTGAAGTATACCCCATAAAAACTAATCGAGAAGGTTTAAGACTGGGTTACTGCTGGGCCAGGTGTTGGCTCACAAAAAATCAGCGCCTTCTCACCACCAAAGAAGGCTTTTGGTGCTTTGCCTCAAGGCACGGTGCAGAAACGCTTGACAATTGATGTTGGTGTGTTACGGCGTCCCCGTAACTTAGCTTTTCGGGGAAGCTCAGACCGATAAATCAGCACTAGACATACACAAATAAGTCCTGGATCGATTTGTTTCGACTAAAAGCGGTGCCACAGCATGGCCGATCGTCAAATGGCTGAAAACAAGTAAAAGAATAAAAAAAGAAAAATAACATATATATAGGTATTATATATAAGAATATAATAATAATAATAATAATAAAGGGTAAAATTAATTAATCAATTAATACTTAATATTTTTACAAGTAGTTCGGTGTGTTAAAAGAACCATTATCGGTAAACTTATACAAAAATTTTAATTAGAGCATATATTATAATTAGGGTTCAGTAGAATTTGCTTCACCACATACGGAAATTTAGAAATAGCACTTAAAATACTACTACTATAATATCTCCCAGACAGGCAATACTCTACAATCCTAATTATTTGCTGAACCCTAATTATAATTATGCTCGACCTCGTGTGTACCGTTGGCGATTTTTTTTCCTCGATCTTCCCTTCTCTGGATCTTTCCTTCTCCTATGTTTCCGACGAGAGCTCCGCTCGAACGTTAAAACCCTCCTTTCTTTCCTGAGTGTCCAATAATACTATATTTGTTCCACGTCCTCGCGGCTGTCGTTGTGTTTTTTTGTGCTTACATGTTTGGATTAACTATATATATATATATATATATATATATATATATATTATATATATATACTACTATATATATATATACAAATTGAGATAGCAGAATATCCAATATACTGTTAGTGAAGTACCCCACAAGTTAATACATAAATGTTATGATTGCGATGCAATCAATTCATTTACTGTATTATATGGGCAAAGGTAAATATATACATTTTTAATGTATATGCATATTTATATATGTATATTATATATATATATAAATTTTTTTATATATATATGTATATATGTATATATATATATACATCCAGATAGATTATATAATATATATATATATATATAATATATTATATATATATAGGTGTATATATAAAAATATGTATGTTGTAATAATGTATATATATATATATAATAATATATATATATTATATATATATATATATATATATCTAATATATATATTTATATATTACAATTGAGATCGCAGTATATCCAATATACTGGTTTAGGGCATACCCACAAAGTTAATACATAAATGTTAATGATTTGCGATGCATCAATTCATTTACTGTATATATGGGCAAAGGTAAAAATATATCTTATTTATATGCATATTTATATATGTATATATATATATATATATATTATATGTTTGTGTATATATATAACATCCTATATATATATATATAATATATATATTATATATAATATGATAATATATATATATATATATAGATAATATTAGATAGTTTGTGTGTATCAAATATGTATGTACTGTATAATATTTTTATAATATAAGATATAATCTATTATATTTATATATATTATATATATATAGATATATATATATATATATATATATATATATATATATATATAATATCCGTTTGTTCATCAAGTCGTGTGTATATTGATTCGTTGAAGATTCATTAAGTAAAAACCTTTCGTACAAGATCAGGATTATAATCTGGTCGTAATTTGCTTTAAATCTGATAATACACAACAATCAGGGACTAAAGGTTAAGTGGCTTTCTTTCATCTTTTATTTGTTTCATTCATTGGATTGCGGCCAAGCTGGAGCACCGCTTTGAAGAGTCTTAGTGAACAAATCATCCTTATCTCGTACTTATTTTATCGGTTCCTTTTGGTGGGAGGAACTCATAAATATACACAAACGCACGCACATACACACACACACATACACGTGCATACGCACTCACAGGCTCGCTTATGTATATATTTATTTCTTCATTGCCCACGGGTGGGGGCTAAACATAGAGAGGACAGACAAAGGGATTAAGTCGATTACATTGACCCCAATATGTATCTGGTACTTATTTAATCGACCCCGAGAGGATGAAAGGTAAAGTCGACCTCGGCGGAATTTGAACTGAACTCAGAATGTAACGGGCAGACGAAATACCTATTTCTTAACTACCCACAAGGGGCTAAACACAGAGGGGACAAACAAGGACAGACAAAGGGATTAAGTCGATTATATCGACCCCAGTGCGTAACTAGTACTTATTTAATCGACCCCGAAAGGATGAAAGGCAAAGTCGACCTCGGCGGAATTTGAACTCAGAACGTAGCGGCAGACGAAATACGGCTACGCATTTCGCCCGGCGTGCTAACGATTCTGCCAACTCGCCACTTTCACAGGCACACTTATATATATATTTCTTTACTGCCCACAAGGGGCTAAACATAGAAGGGACGAACAAGGACAGACAAAGGGATTAAGTCGATTACATCGACCCCAGTGCGTAACTGGTACTTAATTTATCGACCCCGAAAGGATGAAAGGCAAAGTCGACCTCGGCGGATTTTGAACCCAGAACACTTAACGGCAGACGAAATACGGCTAAGCATTTCGCCCGGCGTGCTAACGATTCTGCCAACTCGCCACTTTCACAGGCACACTTATATATGGCCTTACGACGGACTTCCATTCAGTTTCCGTAGGCCAAATTTACTCACATGACCTTTGTAGACCCGAGGGCTATAGCAGAATACACTTGCCCAAAGTGTTGTGCTACTTAGGCGCAGGAGTGGCTTATCAATCACATGGTTCCGGGTTCAGTCCCACTACGTGGTACCTTGGGCAAGTGTCTTCTACTATAGCCTCGGGCCGACCAAAGCCCTGTGAGTGGATTTGGTAGACGGAAACAGAAAGAAGCCCGTCGTATATGTGTATATCTGTGTGTGTGTCTGTGTTTGTCCCCCCACAACATCGCTTAACAACCGATGCTAGTGTGTTCTTAACCCACTGGTTAAGAAAAATCAATAATTGGAAAGACTTTCGGATCGATTGTTCCGGAAAATCAGTGTCGTATCTGTACTAGGTTCTTTAAGGGGCCTTTTACCGCCCATAATTCCTCTAATTTAAATATTTGTTTGTTTATTATCTAATATAATATAATGAAGTTATTTTATACAGTGCTCAGGTGCACCACAACTTGTCAAAAGTGCGTATTAAAGCATATGCAGTAATGTACAAATGTCTGGAAAGCGAACAGTGTATGAGTCAGATACATGCTTGTGTGTGTATGGAGGGGAGAAAATCAGGTGTAGTGTTGGCGAATCTCAGAAAGCATGGAAGTTTTGAAGGATGCAGTGCTCCGACAACTAACAACTGATGCCGGCAGTTTGTTCCATGCTCCAGCAACTCTTAGAGTGAAAAAATGTTTCCTGAAGTCATGGGAGCTGTGCTGTTTTCTGACTTTGTAAACATGTCCACGGGTGTTAGACGGGTGGAGTTTGAAAAGGTGCTCAGAGTTATTGTTTGTTATACTGGTTTTCCTTTCTCACTGTACGCATGGGGGGGGGGGGGGCTCTGTGTGTGTGTGTGTGTGTTTCTATTTTCAAAGCTACTTTTGGTTCGCTTTTGTGTGTGTGTGTTTTTTTTTATTCATATAATATATTGGTTTCAAATTTTAGCACAAGGCCAGCAAGTTTTGTGAGAGGAAAGTTGTTGTGGAAGTATTCCGACCATCCGCCAGTATAAAAGTGCCCAACCAGAACGTAAAGACGGACGAAATGCAGTTAAGCATTTTGCCCGGCGTGCTAACGATTCCGCCACCTCGCCGCCTTTTGTTTCTTCATAGATATATTTCTTTATTGCCCATAGGGAGCTAAACATAGAGGGACAAACAAGGACAAACAAAGGGATTAAGTTGATTACATTTTTCTCGATCAAATTGTTTATAGAGAAGTTGTTTCCCTTGAAATTTTAAAAGTTACTTCCCTTGTTGATTCAAGGATTTTTTTTTTCTTCTTCATACTCGTTTTTTTTCTTATTTCTCAGCTTAAAATAAGTTACTGATTAAGTTATCTTCTCTTTCGTCTTTCATTTGTTTGTACTGCGGCCATCCGGGGCACTGCCTTCAAGGTGTGGGTCGAACAAATCAAACCCGATAGTGATTTCTTATTAGCAACTGGTATTTTTCTCTGTTCTCTTAGGCCGAAGCGTTATTTTACGTGGACGTAAACAAACCAACACTGATTGTCAAGCGATATGTGAAGACATACACAAAGATATACACACACATACATACATAGATACATACATATACGTACATACACACAAACACACACACACACACACACCACACACACACATATACACACACCTACATACGAGAAGTTTCTTTCAGTCTCCATATACCAAAATCCAGTTACAAGCCCTGGGACTGTATTACAAGACATTTATCCAAGGTGCCATGCAGAGGAACTGAACCCAGAACCATGTGGTTTAGCAGCGGGCTTCTTACCCACACAACCACGCCTACGTCCATATATGTAATGCTTATCGAAATATAGTGTATGCTGCCATTACTGCTGTTGTGCAACCTTACGTTAGCTCTGATCAAGCATTCCAGTCATGACCATCCCGATTTTTAGTGGTTCTATTTAATTTGTTCAGCTTTGCAGCCATGTGGTTTCAGTTTCCGGTTTGGTCCCAGAGCGTGGAACCTTGGACAAGTGTCTTGTACTAAAGTACCGAGCTGACTACCAATGCCTTGTGAGGGTATTTGGTAGATAGAAACTGTACGGAAGCCTGTAAACGTCATTCAATCAATTTATCCTTGGCCTGAAGAGTGTATACCGCAAGGCGGCGAGCAGGCAGAAACGTTAGCACGCCGGGCGAATGCTTAGCTGTATTTCGTCTGCCGTTACGTTCCGAGTTCAAATTCCGCGGAGGTCGACTTTGCCTTTCATCCTTTCGGGCTCGATAAATTAAGTACCTGTTACGCACTGGGGTCGATGTAATCGACTTAATCCGTTTGTCCTTGTTTGTCCCCTCTCTGTTTAGCCCCTTGTGGGTAATAAAGAAATAGGTATTTCGTCTGCCGTTATGTTCTGAGGGAAACTTCTTGGTAGTATTTACTCACCATTACATGTGTTTCATTTGTTAATAGGAATCCAAAGAATATCTTATGGGAAACGTGTTCATGCTTTCTACTACATGTACAATTTTGTAACTCCTATCTGCAAATAAAACACATGCAATAGTGAATCAATAATGCCAAAATATTTTCCAGTGTTTTCACCATTTATGCATACCTCCCTATCTATCTATCTATCTATCTATTTATCTACCTATCTATCTATCTATCTATCTATCTATCTATCTATCTATCTATCTATCTATCTATCTGTCTATCTATCTATCTATCTATCTATCTACCTATCTATCTATCCAATCTATCTATCTACCTATCTATCTATCTATCTATCTATCTATCTATCTATCTATCTATCTATCTATCTATCTATCTATCTATCTATCTACCTATCTATCTATCTGTCTATCTATCTATCTATCTATCTATCTATCTATCTATCTATCTATCTATCTATCTACCTATCTATCTATCTGTCTATCTATCTATCTATCTACCTATCTATCTATCTATCTACCTATCTATCTATCTGTCTATCTATCTATCTATCTATCTATCTATTTATCTATCTATCTATCTATCTATCTATCTACCTATCTATCTATCTGTCTATCTATCTATCTATCTATTTATCTATCTATCTATCTATCTACCTGTGTACCTACCTATATATATATATCAGTCTCTCTCTCTCCCTCTCTCTCTCTCTCTCTCTCTCTCTCTATGCCGTCGTCAAAACTCAGCTACAGTAAATTGTTTTCTCTTTCTCGCCCCCTTGTCTCCCTCTCTCTCCTTTTCTCTCTCCCTTTCCCTCTCCTCTTCTCTCTCTCTCTCTCTCTCTCTCTCTCTCTCTCTCTAACACTTACACTCTCTCTCTCCCCACCCCTCTCTCGTACAAAACTCAACCCAACAAGTGCAAGAGGAAAAATAAAGGCAGATGACATTATTCTAGCTTCCACAGCTGCCCCCCCCCCCGCAACCGAGGATTTCTAAGGTGGTCACTCGATTTCATGCTTGAAACAGCAGGCAAATATCTCTTCAATCGTACCTTACTATATTCGAAAAGAAAAACCTGTAATATAATAGAAATTAGTATTGCGAACTGCAAGGTACGCTAAAGTCAAAGAGGCTGAGGTTGGGATGGTTGGGACAAGACGCTATAAGTAATCACAAACCTATACCTGTGAACTGCAAAGTAAGAGAACTCTGTACTTCTGCATAAGTGCCACTTCCCATCCTCCTTGTTTCTTTGTCCACTGGGTGGAGTTGTGTCTTGGGGAAAGAAATAGCTCGGAGCATCTTTTCCTGTAGGACTCTGGGATCAGGACTGACCTAGGGTTAAACAGCGACGGCAACAAAAACAACATATTTCATGCATACTTTGGAAAATGAAATTCGCCCTTCATAGAAAGTACATCACAGAAGAAAGTGAGACGGTCACGGCTGGAACGCTTTATTAGATCTTGCGTCTGCCGCCTGATCACTGATTACCAAAGAAGAACGCAACAACAATAACCCTTATATTTAGCGGTATATAGTTAAGGCCCCTTAGATTCTATATTCTTTTCTACTCTAGGCAGAAGGCCCGGAATTTGTGGGGAGGGTACTGAATTTATCGACCTCCGAGAGGTTAAAAGGTAAAGTCGACCTCAGCGGAATTTGAACCCAGAATGTAAAGACAGACGACCCTTAGATTCTATATTAAAACACTGCCCCGGGTTGAAGGTAGCACGGTAAGGGGGGGGCAGCTTTAGCTCTTATCCTACCTGTGACCTTTCTCGCACACAAAATGTGTGACCTCCTTTCAAGGTTAAAAGTATTTTCAAACGTTAACGTAGAATGTATGGAAGCTCAGAAGGAAAGGAAAATTATTCATGGGAGGTAACTGAAGGAAAATAATCCAAGGGAAATAATTCAAGGGAAATAATTCGCTTAGACCTAGCACTTGGAAAATTTACAAAATTTCAACCGCCTGCCTTTTATTTAAAATCTGTATCAGCTCTGTTCGAACACGTCGTATGACGAGTACCTTTGGAGGAGTGGAGGCGCAATGGCCCAGTGGTTTGGGCAGCGGACGCGCGGTCATAAGATCGCGGTTTCGATTCCCAGACCGGGCGTTGTGAGTGTTTATTGAGCGAAAACACCTAAAGCTCCACGAGGCCACGGCAGGGGATGGTGGTGATCCCTGCTGTACTTTTTCACCACAACTTTCTCTTACTCTTACTTCCTGTTACTGTTGTACCTGTATTTCAAGGGGCCCGCCGGCCTTGTCACTCTCTGTGTCACGCTGAATATCCCCGAGAACTACGTTAAGGGTACACGTGTCTGTGGAATGCTCAGCCACTTACACGTTAATTTCACGAGCTGGCTGTTCCGTTGATCGGATCAACCGGAACCCTCGTCGTCGTAACCGACGGAGTGCTTCCATCCACCTTTGGAAATATATTTTTTGCCGCCATGGGTTACAACAGGAAATACGGCATACATACAATCGTCGCCGTCATCATCAGAATCATCATCATCATTAAACATCTGTTTTCCTGACTGGCATGGGTTTGCCAGCAGCCGAGTAAGTCTGTAAGGCCGAGAGGTTACCAGACTCCGTTGTTTGCTTAGACAAGCCCTCCCTAATAACGATCGGTTTACAGACTACTGGACGCTTTTTATGTGGCACTTATATTAATTGTAATTTAATTTCTATCAAATTTCTTGGTGCTTATACAAACAAAAGAAAGGAATACTCTTTACTCCCTCTTTTACTTGTTTCAGGCATTTGGCTGTGGCCATGCTGGAGCACCGCCATTAGTCGAGCAAATCGATCCCGGGACTTATTGTTTGTAAGCCTAATACTTCTTCTATCGGTCTCTTTTGCCGAACCGCTAAGTGACGGGGACGTAAACACACCAGCATCGGTTGTCAAGCGGTGTTGGGGGAACAAACACAGACACACAAACGTATACACACACACACATATATATATATATATACATATATACGACGGGCTTCTTTCAGTTTCCATCAACCAAATCCATCTCACAAGGCTTTGGTCGGCCCGAGGCTATAGTAGAAGACACTTGTCCAAGGTGCCACTCAGTGGGACTGAACCCAGAACCATGTGGTTCGTAAGCAAGCTACTTACCACACAGCCACTCCTACACCTAATTTTTAAAATATCTATCACCTTAAGATAAAATAAAATATAACAAATTTCTCGTTTGTATAACTCTTGTCATTTACTTCCTCTCCTCATCCTTCTTTGTGTCTCTAATTCTTTCTCTCTCACTATGTGTGTGTGGTGTTCATTTACTTATTGCCTGCCACCATGCCTAGTAAGTGCACTCATCCCACACCTCTTATGTTAACTCTCTCTGTGTCCCTTATTCTCTCCTACTCTCTCTCTTTCTCTCTCTTTCTACACACACACATACATGCATACATATATATATATATATATATATATATAACGGGAAGGTTTACGAAAATAAACAAAAGACGAAGGCAGGTGGAGTACAAACAAACAAATGTATTAGTATGGCGCTCAGGAATAGAAATAGAACAAGTCTTTTACGTTTCGAGCCTACGCTCTTCGACAGAAAGATACACAGAAAAGAAACAAGGACTGAAACAAGGAGAGAAAAAAATTGCGTGTAGGAGCTAACGATCTATCATGGCGTTATATATATATATATATATATATATATATATATATATATATATACTTTGTTAAAAAGCAGCAAAAATATCACAAAACCTGTTACTCAGACTTTCATGTTCCTGTTCGTCGGACAGTTTTGTTTAGACTGGAGCAAGATAAACTTATATGCAGAAATATAATTCCTTTAACAGATACCCCTTTTGTCAAATAAAGGGTTTCGTTCGAAATTCCACCAGGACACCCGATGAAGGCTAGAGAGCACATCAGCCAAAATGTGGTGGTAAGAACACAAACAAGGCAAGGGCACCTATCCGTTCATTGTAAATAGGCACAGGAGTGGCTGTGTGGTAAGTAGCTTGTTTACCAACCACATGGTTCCGGGTTCAGTCCACTGCATGGCACCTTGCGCAAGTGTCTTCTGCTATAGCCTCGGGCCGACCAAAGCCTTGTGAGTGGATTTGGTAGACAGAAACTGAAAGAAGCCCGTCGTATATATGTATATATATATATGTGTGTGTGTCTGTGTTTGTCCCCCTAGCATTGCTTGACAACCGATGCTGGTGTGTTTATGTCCCCGTCACTTAGCGGTTCGGCAAAAGAGACCGATAGAATAAGTACTGGGCTTACAAAGAATAAGTCCCGAGGTCAAGTTGCTCGATTAAAGGCGGTGCACCAGCATGGCCACAGTCAAAATGACTGAAACAAGAAAAAAGAGAAATCACACATTCAGTTATATAAGGCATGCAACATGGAGCATATGTGGTCGAACCTGCTGGTTTAATGACATCCTCTGATAACTCATGGATTGTGATTCAATGATTTCTCCTCACATCTGCATGCACATCTGTGATGTTTTACTCAGTTCTGCTGGTTGCGGGCCTACCAGAACATTCACCGATAATGACATTTTTTTTCAATCAACTTGGAAACATCTGAACCACTTGTACACTTGTATGCAGCTCATGCACTCCTCTCCATACACTTCCTGCAACTTTGTGTAGGCCTCTGAGCAGCCATGACAACTTTCTCTGTCATGGTCAATACAATGATCACATGCTACACACCTCCCTTCAAAGCATTGCTGTAAACAGCAGAGGTGAGCTAGAATGCTAAAATTTAATGCGCATGCACAGCAGAGTTCAAGGACAATCTTTGCCAAGCGGCTTCACTCTGCATGCCTTAGCTGTTACTATGGCAACAGTCCGGATACTTATTGATCAGACCTCATATACATATGTATATATGTGTATATGTGTGTGTGTGTATGTATGTATGTATATATATATGTGTATATATATATATATATATATATATGTATATATACATATATATATATGTGTGTATATATATGTATATATACATATATGGTGTGTGTGTGTATACATATATATATATATATATATATATATATATGTGTGTGTGTGTATATATATATATATGTGTATGTGTGTGTGTGTAGATATATATATGTTTGTGTGTATATACTTCGGACAGAGATTTATTATTGCTTATATATATATATATATATATATCTTCAAATTACAATGAACATAAACAAACAAACGAAGTTTGGTTTAGAAGCATTGAGATGTCTTAGAAAGTTAAAGAAGTGATTTTAAACCCTCAAACGCAGGATAATGCTAATAATATAGCCTGAACAGGATAAGCTACCCCTATTTTGCAGAAAATACTGTTGGCAGCCGGCTATGAGACTCGAACTCACACCTCCGTGATTACTCGTTGCGGTGCTCTGAACCATTAAGCTAAACCGCCACACACATATACACACATTGCTTTACCAGTTACCACCTCCCCATTTCCATCACCCATCTCTTCCTGCACTATGTTCACCTCCTACCTCTCCTCCAGTTATCTCCCCCCCCCTCCCGCACCTCTTCTGCCATACTTCATATTAACTAACACCTCACATATCTGTTTCTTTATTACCCACAAGGGGGCTAAACATAGAGGGGACAAACAAGGACAGACAAACGGATTAAGTCGATTATATCAACCCCAGTGTGCGACTGGTACTTAATTTATCGACCCCGAAAAGATGAAAGGCAAAGTAGACCTCGGCGGAATTTGAACTCAGAACCTAACGGCAGACGAAATACGGCTACGCATTTCGCCCGGCGTGCTAACGGTTCTGCCAACTCGCCACATATCTGCTATCATTCCCCCACCCCCACCGACATCCTTTCATATCTACCACCCACCCCACCTCCCATAGACACCCTTATGCACCTCTTCCTCCCCACCACTCCAACACCTTGCTCGCTATCTCTCCCACTTCCTGAACTCTCATCTCTGAGCCACTTCTAACACTCTCACCTTACCCCCCCCTCACATCCATCTCCACCTCCACATCAATATTTCATATCAAGCCTCCACCGCCACCCACCCTCCACTCCTGTTCATCACTCACTACATTTACCTCTACCCCCACCCCTTAATCATCTGTTACTTTCCCCCTCACACTCTTACAACTCCCATTTCTTCCATCCCCGTCCTGATCTTCCGATCTCTCCTGTTCTTTAAGGGTTTACTCTGACAGTGATGGCTTAGTGGTTAGGGCATTCGGTTCATGATATTAAGGTCATAAGTTCCATTCCCGGAGACGCATTGTGTCCTTGAGCAAGACACTTTATTTCACATTACTCCAGTCCACTCAACTGGCAAAAATGAGTAGCACCTGTATTTCAAAGGGCCAACTTTGTCATATTCTGTGTCACACTGAATCTCCCTGAGTACTGTATTAAGGGCACACATGTCTGTGGAGTACTCAGCCACTTGCACATTAATTCCATGGGCAGGCTGTTCTGTTGACCTGATCAACCAGAACCGACGGGGTGCCAGTTTGCTCTGGGACCCCGTCACTACCTCTTTATCTCATTCTCAGCTCCTCTCACCCACCCTAATATAATGTCAGGTGGCCTTCAATTTCCTCTACAGCACAGGGGTTCTCAACCATTTTTTACCTATGGGCCCATTTGATTCCTATTTTACTCAGGTGGAGCCTTATAACATTCCATGTTTAAAAAATCCTTATATATTTCCATAATTCAATATCCTAAGGAATTGTCGGGTGACAAATGTCAGAATCATTAACACTTCAGCCAAAATGCTTTGTGGTATTTTGTCCGTCTTTACGTACTGATTTCAGATTCCACCGAGGTTGACTTAGCCTTTCATTTATTCAGGGGTGAATAAAATGAGGACCTGGGTCAATGTAATCAACTATCCCCCACCCACCAAACTTGCAGACCTTACACCAAAATCTTAAACTAATATACATATATATTCTTTTATCTTTTATTTGTTTCAGCCATTAGGCGGCGGCTATGCTGGGGGAAAAGCCTTGAAGAATTTTTAATCAAATGAGTCAACCCCAGTACTATATAGGTGTAAGAGTGGCTGAGTGGTAAGTAGCTTGCTTACCAACCATATGGTTCCAGGTTCAGTCCCACTGCATGGCACCTTGGGCAAGTGTCTTCTACTATAGCCTCGGGCCGACCAAAGCCTTGTGAGTGGATTTGGTAGATGGAAATTGAAAGAAGCCTGTCATTTATATGTATATATATGTGTGTGTGAGTCTGTATTTGTCCCCCACAACATCGCTTGACAACTGATGCTGGTGTGTTTACGTCCCCGTAACTTAGCAGTTCGGCAAAAGGGACCGATAGAATAAGTACTAGGCTTACAAAGAATAAGTCCTGGGGTCGATTTGCTCGACTAAAAAAATTGGTGCTCAGCATGGCCGCAGTCAAATGACTGAAACAAATATAAGAATAAAAGAGTAATATGATTGGGAACTGTATATAAAAAATTGTTGAAATAATTTTGTCTCTTGCAAAAATATAACCAATTTATTGCAGGTAAATTTATATCGGCCCCTGTGGATCTTATGACCCTGGTTGAGAAGCACTGCTAGGTAGACATCTGTGCTTGTCACAGGCAAATGACTACACACTCACCATTCTCAAGCCCTCTCCTCACCTTAGTTGAGCGCTTAGTTAAGGGGACTTTTTTATGTTTTGCAAGTTGCTTACTAACCTTCTTAGTGCCACTGGTATAATGAAAGTGCTCAATACATATTCTTTTCTACTCTAGGCACAAGGCCTGAAATTTTTTTTTTTTGGGGGGGGGGTCATTCGATTAGATCGACCCCAGTATGTAACTGATACTTAATTTACTGGCCCCCAAAAGGATGGAGCAGCTCTGCAGATTGCTGGATCCTGTTAAACCATTCGACATATCACTGAGCAGGGCATAGAAGACTGATATGTGTATATGGCATATATGTGTGTGTGTGTGTGTAAATATATGTGTGTATCAGGCATATGTGTGTGTAAATATATGTGTGTATCAGGCATATGTGTGTGTAAATATATGTGTGTATCTGGCATATATGTGTGTATATGTGTGTGTGTAAATATGTGTGTATCTGGCATATGTGTGTATGAGTATGTGTGTAAATATATGTATATCTGGCATATATAGGTGTGTATGTGAGTGTGTGTAAATATGTGTGTATCTGGCATATATGTGTGTATATACATATTATATATATATATATATAGAGAGAGAGAGAGAGAGAAGATAGATAGATAGAGAGAGAGAGAGAGAGAGAGAGATAATATATTTATATATATATATATACTTTATTTAAAAGCAGCAGAAATTCAACAAAACCTGTTACACAGAGTTTCACGTTCCCGTTCGTCGGAGTAACAGGTTTTGTTGAATTTCTGCCGCTTTTGAATAAAGCACATTTATGTGTTTACTCCGGTATATATATATATACACACACATATATCTACGTGTGTACGTGTGTGTGTGTGTGTGTGCACTGCAGCCGTCCGGAAATCCTTCGACTCTTTCTATCCAGAGTTTTTTTTTTTTTGTTCAACCCAAAATTTCCACGCTATTATTTATAGCTTTATCTGCTTCGAGTTCCACCGTTCCAAAAGATAAAAAGAGAGAGAGAGAGAGAGATTCTTCTGCGTGTGTCTGTCTTATCCAAGTGTTGTTCCCGAGACTCCGTGTGCATCTGACCCCGCAAGTTGCACTTTTACAGTGCTGCCAATGCGAGCGCGTTGCTCTCGCCGCCGCTGCTGCTGCGGCCGAGGCGGCGGCGGCGGCCTCCCGCTGCCAATCCTCGTACTGCTGCTACTGCGTCTCGCCGGAACTCTCGTTATATCGACGAGAAGCAATATGGCTTGCTCTGTCATTCATATGTCCTCGTCATTGTCCTACCACGCCGGGCTTCCGTCTTCCTCTTCGTATTGTTGTTGTCGTTGTTGTACACCACACCGCAACCTATCCATTCATTGACCATCTCGTCGACGGACGGACAAGCTTGAGAGGGCTGCCCTTCTCGAGGGTATATAGCAGCAAGCCAGACCCTCTCTCTCTCTCTGGCTTCATTCAACAAGAAGCAGGTAACCTCTACCTTATTATAATACATACAACCCTGGCCGTGGCCATCCCGTCTTATTGTACCGAACGCTATCAACCTGTTGCAAATCCGCAATTCTTTTTTCCCTTTAACTGTATATACCATATTATAACTCAGGTTTATACACAAATATATATATACATTGATATATACACATACATATATATATATATAATATATATTATATAGATATATTATATATATATATATACACACACTATATTATACATACATATATACACACACATATATACATACATATATACACACACATATACATACATATACACACACATATATACACACATTATACACACACATATACACATACATATATACACACACATATATATACATATATACACATGTATAATATACATATTCATGCACATGTAATATATACAATATACATACATATACATGCACAGGTATATATACGTACGTACACACACATATATATATACATACATATATATATATATATATATATATATACATAAATATATATATATATATATACATAAATATATAGTTAGATATACTTATATAATTACCATCATTCTCTTCCCTATCGTTCTTCCGTATATCACTCTAACCCTACCGCCTCTTTCTGTTTATTACCTCTTCTGTCTAATTTGTTCTCATTTAGTTCTCTCTCACACACATAAACACACACACACACACACACCATATATATATATATATATATATATATATATATATATATATATATATATATATGTAAATAACGTGTTTATATTTTATTTAAAACTACCTTTCGTTCGCTTTTTTCGCCTCCTTCCCTCTGATGTCATTATCTTTCTTTCTCTCTCACTTTCATCACCGCTACTTCTCTCCCCATCCTCTCCCTATGACATTGAACGCACACATCTATCTATCTATCTGTCTATCAATCAATCAACCTATCTCTCTATCTATCTATCAATCTACCTATCATTTGTGTATGTATGTATATACAGCGTGTAAATTACACTCAAATCTATACATGTAAGTTATATATTTGCACGTGATCTAAAAAAAAGTTTTCCTTCAGTGTCATAATGTACAAAATCAATTTAAACTGTAGCAAAGGTTTCATTATCAACACCCATACATACATTTATATATATATATACACACACACACACACAATACACGTATATTGTGTGTGAGCCTTTTTTTTTATAACGTTACTATGACCACAAGGGTACACTGCATTTAAGAGGGGTTTCTCCAGTTATATCGACCCACTATCATCATATTTAATGCGATAGTCAGTCTCCCGATCTCCTGCTCCATCGAATCGACCAAGTCTACTTTTTTGAGTTATGTCCCTTTAAATACCACAAGGTCATAACACCAACACACAATTAACATACATGTATGTATATATATATATATATATATATATATATATATATATATATATATATAAAATGCTTACACATATTTATATATGCATACATATGCATAACGGCTTTCTTTGCATTGCCCGTGTGCTAAATCTTAGTCGCTAGGTATTGGTCTACACGATGGTTCAAAGTGCTTCGTATTGGGATGGAACCCGGAACCACATGGCCCCGAAACTACATTCTTTTATCACACACACATCACTGGCCATTAGGGTCGCGCTTTATGGACGTGAAACCCTGGGTAACCTCATAGACCAGCCAGCCATAACTATGTTGGTTTATCTATTTCGTTTGTTTTTACGTTCTTATTTCGAATTCTGCCGAGGTCAACTTTGCCTTTCATCCTTTCGGGGTCGATAAATTAAGTACCCGTTGCGTGCCGGTGCCAATCTAATCGACTGGCCCCCTCCTTAAAAATTTCGGGCCTTGTGCCTAGAGTAGAAAAAAAAACAACTAAATTCTTTACCACTCTAAAACTTAGTGTGCCTTTCTTTTGGATTTTCCTAAAAGTTATGAAGGAAAATTTGGTATATATATATATATATGTATGTATCTAGGTGGGGCTGGACGACAGTCACACCCCTGCACACACAAACCAAGCTTTCGGAATTTTTATATATCGTACGCTCGAAATGTCAAAAACTTTTCCATTCTTTACAACCCTTGTTGTTCCTTCACCTGTCTTTTATTTTCTGTAAATTTGAACTATATTTATTTATATGTATGTATGTGTGTGTTTGCTTTTATTCTTGTACTGGTATACATTGGCGTGCAGTCATACTGGGAGGCCCCACCTTCGTATTTGTCGTTAACATCAACCATGCTGCATGACTGGTATTTATTTTTATCGCTTCTGATAAAGGATGGAAGGCAAAGTCAAAACCGGAAGAAATTCCACTAAGCATTTTGTCCGATTCGGCCAGATCGCTGCCTTCTAATTATAGACAGATTACACGAAGCTGGTTCACCCACACGTAATAAAATAATTATATAGATCTTTGGCGATGAGGAATCGGTTGTTGAATTGGTGTATAAGTGCCTGAGTATTCCACAGTCACGTGTATCCCTCAACGTTATTCTCAAACAGGATCAGCCTGATATTGTGTGTATGACAAAGCTATACCTTTTCGAATTACAGGTATAATCTAGCTGACGTGCTTGATAATACCTTGGGCAAGTATCTTCTATTATATTCCTAGGCCAACCAAAACCTTGTGAGTGGATTTGGTAGATGGAAACTGAAAGAAGCCCTGTCGTATGTGTTACTCTCTCCCTGGCTTGAGATATCGCAAAGCATGTCTGTCCCTGTGGGAAATATTACTTTACTTGGAAACAGGTGATAGTTGACAAAAGGAAGGGCATTCAGCCATAGAAAATCTTCCTCAACAAATTCCTCCTGACCCATGCAGGCATAGAAAAGTGGATGTTAAAATGATGGTGATGATCATGTTGTATATGTGTGCATAACTAGATGTTTATTCCTATAGTCTTGACAAGTATGAAGGGGTATTGAAAAGTTCCTGGCTTTAAGGTACCACAAAGGACCAGGTTGGAATCCTGAATTCAGAGTTCTTTTACGGGGCTTAGAAAAACTGAAGGACCACTTACTAAGTGTGTGAATCTGAGAGGGGAATGTGTTGAATAAAATTATAATTGATTGATCCTCCTGTATTTTCTTTTACCTAAAGCCAGGAACTTTTCAGTGCCCCACCCCCCTCGTATAAGCTGATTGTTTAACCAAGTGTTCACTGTTTATGCAAACAGCATCATTTGTTTGCAGTCCTCCATGTGAAGTCATCTCCTGACAGTTCCAATGTTCAATAGACTGACAGGAAATATTACCACGATAGGAAATGATGAGAGTTAGACATGAGAAGGGCATCCAGTTATAGAAAATCTGCTTCAGTGAACCCTGCCTGACCCATGCAAGCTTAGAAAAGGACACACACCAAAACAGTGACTGCAATGCTGGTGGTGGTGTCATATATCTAATAAATGTGATGTGTAACAGTTAGGGGTATTGCAGGCCGGACGAAATGATTTGCAGTATTTCATCTGCTATTACGTTCTGAGTTCAAATTCCGCCGAAGTCGACTTTGCCTTTCATCCTTTCGGGTTCGATTAAATAAGTACCAGTTACGCACTGGAGTCAATCTAATCGACTTAATCCGTTTGTCCTTGTTTGTCCCCTCTGTGTTGAGCCCCTTGTGGGTAGTAAAGAAATAGGATTTTCGTCTGTCATTATGTTCCGAGTTCAAATTCCACCGAGGTCGACTTTGCCTTTCATTCTTTCGGGTTCGATTAAATAAGTACCAGATACGCACTGGAGTCAATCTAATCAACTTAATCCGTCTGTCCTTGTTTGTCCCCTCTGTGTTTAGCCCTTTGTGGTAGTAAAGAAATGGGTATTGGTGATGTTGTTTACACTACCAGGTCAGTCCCTTTTACAACGGTCATGTGATTAAGGATCTCCCAACAAAGACTATCCTTGTATTATATTCAGTCGTAATGAATCTCTTTTACTTGTTTCAGTCATTTGACTGTGGCCATGCTGGAGCACCACCTTTAGTCGAGCAAATCGACCCCGGGACTTATTCTTTGTAAGCCCAGTACTTATTCTATCGGTCTCTTTTTGCCGAACCGCTAAGTGACGGGGACGTAAGCACACCAGCATCGGTTGTCAAACGATGATGGGGGGGGGAACAAACATATACACATACATACATATATATACACATATATACGACAGGCTTCTTTCAGTTTCCGTCTACCAAATCCACTCACAAGGCTTTGGTCGGCCCGAGGCTATAGCAGAAGACACTTGCCCAAGATGCCACGCAGTGGGACTGAACCCGGAACCATGTGGTTGGTAAGCAAGCTACTTACCACACAGTCACTCCTGCGTCTATATTGTTTATATTAGTCAGACTTGTATCCTTGTCTTGATTGTTGCTTTTATTATGTTATAGCTGTTGTAGGCTCCATCCTTCTACACTGGTCACCCGAAGAACGCTAGCGCATACAACAGCCGAAATGTAGTGAAAGCAACAATCAAGATAAGATACCAGTCCAGCTAATATAAAGTTAATCCAAACAAAAAGACAACAACGCAAGGATGTGGAACAAATAAAGTATTATTGGATGTTCAGGAAAGAAGGGAAGAAGGAGGATTTGACGTTTCGAGCGGAGCTCTTCGTCGGAAACATAGGAGAAAGAAAGATCCCGAGACGGGAGGACAGAGGAAAAAAAAATTGCAGGTAGTATTCACGAGGTCACATACTAAAAAGACGGAAGTGGTAAAAATGGAGGAAAATGTTTTTTAAAAACAAGAGAGCTGAATCAAAGAAGGAATGGTAAAAAAGGTGTGTGTGTGTGGTGGACAATGGCTAGTAGCAGGCAGTAGTAGAATTAAGGAGTGGAATTTCGTCCCCAATTGGTACGGAGCCAACACAAGACATTAGTGGAGGGTTATAAACCTTAAAAATTCACTGTCACTGCTTACTGGCATAGTGTAGTAATGAAGGCATTGGTTAATGTAGTGCAGTCACCTAGTGGTTCTGAGTTCAGTCACAAGCAAGGCTCTAAAGTGAATCACAAGACACCTGAAGAAGGCTGGAACATACACAGCTGAAACACTGTGAAAGCAACAAACCGTCTTCTTTCAGTTTCCGTCTACCAAATCCACTAACATGGTTTTGGTCGGCCCGAGGCTATAGTAGAAGACGCTTGCCCAAGGTGTCACTCAGTGGGACTGAACCCAGAACTATGTGGTTGGTAAGCAAGCTACTTACCACACAGCCACTCCTGCGTCTATAGTCATGTTTTTTTCGTGGAGAAGTGGAAACAAAGAGCATCACTTGTATGACAGTGATGTTCATTCACAGCCATCACATTGTCAAGACAAGGATACACACACACACACACACGTGTGCGTGTTCTTAGTACTTATTCTATCTGTCTCTTTTTACCCAACTGCTAAGTTATAGGGACATGTAAACACACAAGTACCAGTTGTCAAGTGGTGGTGAGGGACAAACACAGACCCACACACATTTATATACATGCGACAGGCTTCTTTCAGTTTCCATCTACCAAATCAACTTACAAGGCTTTGGCTGACACAAGGCTGTAGTAGAAGACCTTTGCCCAAGGTGCCATGCAGTGGGACTGAACCTGAAACCATGTGGTTGGGAAGCAAGCTTCTTACCATATATACATATTTCTGACCACATGGCCGCTCCTGTGCCTGAGCATTTTTCAGTTTCTTATTTCTTTATTGCCCACAGGGGTCTAAACACAGAGGGGACAAACAAGGACAGACAAAGGGATTAAGTCGATTACATCGACCCCAGTGCGTAACTGGTACTTAATTTATCGACGACGATAATTGAACCAGCCAGGATCCCTGGTCTGGTGGTACGTAAAAAGCACTATCCGACTCGTGGCCGATGCCAGCGCCGTTTTGACTGGCTTCCGTGCCGGTGGCACGTAAAATACACCAATCCGACCGTGGCCGTTGCCAGCCTCGCCTGGCACGTAAAAAGCACCCACTACACTCACGGAGTGGTTGGCATTAGGAAGGGCATCCAGCTGTAGAAACATTGCCAGATAAGACTGGAGCCTGGTGCAGCCTTCTGGCTTCCCAGATCCCCGGTCGAACCGTCCAACCCATGCTAGCATGGAGAACGGACGTTAAACGATGATGATGATGATAACTGGTACAAAGGATGAAAAGCAAAGTTGACTGTGGTGGAGTTTGAACTTAGAATGTAACAGCAGATAAAGTACCACTAAGCATTTCGCCTGGCATGCTAACAATTCTGCTAGCTCCGACTCCGACTCCTTTTTATGTGATTAAGTAATTGTCGTCTACATCATCATCATCGTTTAATGTCCACTGTCCATGCTGGTATGGGTTGGACAATTTGAATTAGGACTGGCGAGCCAGATGGCTGCGCCAGGCTCAAGTCTGATCTGGCAGAGTTTCTGCAGCTGAATGCCCTTCCTAATGCCAACCACTCCGAGAGTGTAGTGGGTGCTTTTACGTGCCACCGGTACAAGGGCCAGATCTGCGGCACTGGCAATGACCTCGCTCGAATGTTTTTTTTTTTATGGCTCAAATGTAATTTATTTAGGTAGGCTTTTTACAATCAGATGACTTTCCTGTCCATAAACCTTCCTTATTTCCCGATAGCCTAACCTACTTTCATTGAAAACGGAAAAACATATTCCGCTGCTTGTGTGGCTGTGATAGGTGTTGGTAAATATCACATGATGCCAGGATTTGGAGACACAAATACACACATACCCATACATGCATGATCTCCAGATGTTGCGTCTCACAGAAGTGGTGACAAGTGACCAAGGCTTCTGGCAATTTGTTGTGCTTGAAAGTCATGTCAAGCTAAGTGAAATTATAGACGTAGCTAGTGACACGTGAGAGGCACCCCTGCCAGTGACGTGTGGGAGGTGCCGGTGAAACGTGGGAGGCACCCGTGCCGGTGACATGTGAGAGGCACCCCTGCCGATGATGTGTGAGAGGCACCCCTGCCGGTGACGTGTGAGAGGCACCCCTGCCGGTGACATGTGAGAGGCACCCCTGCCGGTGATGCATGAGAGGCACCCCTGCCGGAGACGTGTGAGAGGTGCCAGTGACACGTGAGGGGCACCCGTGCCGGTGACGCTTGAGAGGCACCCGTGCCAGTGTTACGTGGGAGGCACCCATGCTGGTGACATATTAAAAGTCACCCAGTACACTCTGTAGAATAATTAAAGTGAGGAAGAGCATCCAGCCATAGAAACTATGCCAAACCAGCCTGGTGCAGCTCTCCGACTTACTAGCTCCAGTCAAACCATTCAACCCATGCCAACATGGAAAGCAGACACTAAATGATGATGATACATATATAATCGTTTTTATCAATGTTTAATATCTCTTTTCCATGCTGGCATGGGTTGGATGCTTTGACAGTAGCCAATGAGGCAAACAACTGAGTTTGTATGTGTGTGTGTGTGCATGTACTTTCAGTTTCTATCTACCAAATCCATTCACAAGGATTTGGTTGGCCCAGGGTTACAGTAAAAGGCACTTCCCCCAAGATGCCACGCTGTGGGACTAAAGTTGGAACCATGTGGTGGGAAAGCAAACTTCTCAGCCATACCTCCATCTTGGTGATGTTTCTGTTCTATTGATCTCCTGGAAGGAGGAACAACCGATTCCATACTTTTGTCTTGTAAGAAAATTGAGCTGAAAAGATTTCCTCATCCAAAAGTAATTTGTTCTGCCATTCTTTGAACCAATGCAACAACTCAGTGTCTTAGACGTATGCTGGATTTCTTTAATTTATTGAAATGTTTTTTTTTTTCTGTTTTGTATTTCTTTTCAAATTCAATATATTGATTCATTCTTAGATATTTTTAATAAACCTTTATTGATGGTGGGATGTTTAGTCTACAGGTGCAGACATGGCTATGTGGTTAAGAATTTTGTTCCCAAACACATGGTTTTGGTTTCTGTCCCACTGTGTGGCACCTTAGGCAAATGTCTTACATTATAGTCTTGAATTGACCAAAGCCTTGTGAGTGTATTTGGTTGATAAAATGAAATAATTTTATCGAGTTCCTTGGATTTCAACTGCATGGGCACTACATAACACTCCTCTATACTGAATTACTATGTGGTCTGTTAGCCAAGTCTGTAAGAGGAGCTTCCATGATAGGCAGACATATGCATTTTTTAAATCTCTTTTTACTTATTTCAGTCACTGGATCATGGCCATGCTGGGGCACCGCTTTGATGGCTGCTTAGTTGAACAAATCAACCCCAGTACTTATTTTTTAAAGTCTTGTACTTAATCTAGTGACCACTTTTGCCAAAACACTAGGTTATTGGGTGGGGTATAAATTAACCAAACTCATTGTCAAGTGATGGTGGGGAACAAATAAACACATATTCATTCATATATATATATATATATATATATATATAATATATATATATAGATAATCCAAACATGAAAACACAAAGAGAAAACACAACAACGTGAGGACGTGGAACAAGTGTAGTGTTATTGGACGCTCAGGAAAGGAAAGAAAGAAGGAGGATTGAACCTTTCGAGCGGAGCTCTTCATCAGAAACGTAGAAAAAGGAAGGGAAGACGGAGAAAGAAAATCACCAATGATACACACGCGGTCGCATATTGAATGACCGGGATGGGCTTCTTTCAGTTTCTGTCTACCAAATCAACTCACAAGGCTTTGGTCGGTCTGAGGCTATGGTAGAAGACACTTGCCCAAGGTGCCATGCAGTGGGACTGAGCCCGGAACCATGTGGTTGGGAAGCAAATGTGTTAATCACATATCCTTACCTGCTCCTCTGCGTGTGTGTGAACGAGAGGGGTGGAGTCTCGTCTTGTGAGTGAGAGTTCTTGCGTTTGTTGTGAACAAGTATCACTGTCAAACAAAAGGTGTCCTTCATTTCCAATCTTCCATGGAGGCATACCTGTCCATGGGGGGAATATCACCTTGCTTAGAAACAAGGTAAAGGTTGGTGACAGGAAGCACATCCAGCTGTGGAAAGTCTGCATCAGGGAATCCCCCCCCCTGACCCATGGACATTATGACGATGTTGATTATATTTTCTTTACAGGTAATTAACCTGTTGCTAATATCAAACCAAATTTACCCCGTCCCCTCCTTGTTACCTTGGGGAGGTATTGGTAAGGTGGTGTATCCCATATGTGCTCGTCTTTGTTTTTGTGGGGTTTTGGGTTGATGGTTGTCTTTCATATTTTGTGTATCTGTTAATTGGGGGGTTCGGCAGTGTAAGGAGCGGGGCAATACCAGAGGGCGCACACTCTCCTACCCTGATGTAATCTCCAGGGATACAGGCATCCAGCAACAGGACCTCCGTAATGCTATGATGGACCGTGAAGTCTGGCGTAACATAGTAAATTCCATTGTCCCGACCACGGTCGAACTATGATGATGATGATGATCCCATAAGCAAACATTTAGCCCTATGTATGTTGTTGTTGTCAGCATTTAGCCCCAGGTTAGTACCGGTCCAGCAGACCTAGCTATGATTAAAGATGATTCGACTATGATCATCATGTTTGTTTATTCTGGCATAACAACTGTAGAACTTGAAAAGAAAAGTCCGTGAGAGAAAGAGGGTGGGACTACATAAAGACACACATATACATCTTCATGTGCACACACACATGCATACACACAAACACACACACACATGTGCATACATCTCCAGGCACACGCACATACATCTCCACACATGCGCATATATCGCCACTTACACTCGTGCACACACACACATATACACACATCACAAACACACAATCACTAACAGATGGTCGTTAATCTGTTAAGTATGACCTATTCAAAATAGTTGTGTGTGTGTGTGTGTGCATGAGGTCGAGGGCGGGGGGGGTGACAGACCACTGTTCTTTGTCCTAGCTACTGTTCATTACCCGTGCAAACCCACCCACCCACACACACACACGTGCTGGAACAAAGTCTCACATGCACATATCTATAGACACACACACCACACACACACATGCATGCATGCACAGATATTTCAAATATGCTATAGTTTCCCAGCCAGCAGCCATCTGTTTGTGTGTGTAAAATAAGACTCACATGAATTCCACAATCTGCGTCTCAACTCAAATTTGGTAATCTCCCTTTCCGATTGTGGTCCTAAATTTAGTATTACAGTATCTACTAATACTACTACTACCACTACTACTACCACCACTACTACTACCACCACCACTACTAATACTACTACCACTACTACTACCATCACTACTACTACCACCACCACTACCACTACTACCACCACCACTACTACTACCATCACTACTACTACCACCACCACTACCACTACTACCACCACCACTACTACTTCTACTACTATCACCACTACTACTACTATCACACACATGAATGGATGGGTAGTTGTAAGTAGATGTATAGATTATGTAAAGTATAGAAGCCATCTTATCATGGCTAACCACATTGGGGAGGGGGGTTGTTACTGTAGCTTTATAGCCCCAAGAGATCTTCGTCTCTAGCTGGCTTTAGACACAATATCAGCGTCCTTGGAGTATTTGCAAAGGGAGGCCATCCCTTCCTCGCAAGCCTGAGGGATACGCTCAAACTAGTTTCGGGATTGTTGTCCCTCGTCAACGGGCGGTAACCACCAGGTCGCGATGAAAGTGAAGGCTTCTTTGGAAATAGATATAAGTTTTTCTAGTGGCGTCTGCCACTGATGTCAAAAAACGAACAGTAAGCATAATTAAATCTCAGAATGAGATTGAAACAGTAATCGCTCGATAATGTAAAGTATAAAAGCCATCTTATCATGGAAAAAGGATAAATAGATTTACAAGTAGGCAGGTGGAGATTATACATACATAAAAAGGTATGTGACTCAGTGGTTAGGGTATCCAGCCTGCAACTGTAAAGTAATGGGTTCAATTCCAGCGATGCTTTGTGTCCTTGAGCAAGTCATTCCATTTCGTGTTCCTCCGATTCACTCAGCTGGCGAAAATGGGAGTGGTACCTGTAATACAATGGGGGCCAGCCTTGTCACATTCTGTGTCAAGCTGAATCTCCCCGAGAACTATGTTAAAAGAGTACAAGTGTCTGTGGAGTACTCAGCCACTCGCATGTTAATTTCACAAGCTGGTTGTTTTGTTGATCGGATCAACTGGGACCTTCGCCATCATAACTGGCTGAGTGCCAGTGATATATAAATGTGATTACAGATAGATAATTATCTACATACACGCAGGAGTGGCTGTGTGGTAAGTAGCTTGCTAACCAACCACATGGTTCCAGGTTCAGTCCCACTGCGTGGCATCTTGGGCAAGTGTCTTCTGCTATAGACCTGGACCGACCAATGCCTTGTGAGTGGATTTGGTAGACGGAAACTGAAAGAAGCCTGTCGTATATATGTATATATATATATGTGTTTGTGTGTCTGTGGTTGTCCCCCTAGCATTGCTGGTGTGTTTACGTCCCCGTCACTTAGCGGTTCAGCAAAATAGACCGATAGAATAAGTACTGGGCTTACAAAGAATAAGTCCCGGCTCGACTAAAGGCGGTGCTCCAGCATGGCCGCAGTCAAATGACTGAAACAAGTAAAAGAGTAAAAGAATACGTGTAGGCGCGGGCATGGCTGTGTGGTTAGGGGGCTTGCTTCCTAGCTACATGGTTTCGGGTTCAGTCCCACTGCGTGGCACTTTGGGCACGTGTCTTCTGCTATAGCCCCGAGTCGACCGATGCTTTGTGATTGAATTCGGTAGGCGGAAGTTACTGCCGTGTGTGTGTGCATATAGCTGCTCAGTGCTTCTCCGAAAGAGAGGGTATATCATACATGGATATATATTCATACATGTGTGTGTGTCTTGATGTAGTCACACCCTCTTTCTCTCTCTGATTTTCCCTTTAAGTTCTACACTAGATTTACAGTGGCTGTGCCAGAATAAATAAACAGGATGATTACAGGTGAATCATCTTTAATCATAGCTAGGTCTGGTGGACCAGAACTAACCTGGGGCTAAATGATGATGATGACAACAACAACAAGAAGGCACATAATGCTAAATGTTTTCTTGTGGGATTCAACTCCTTACCAATACCTCCCTCCCCCATGCAAGGTAACAAAGAGGGGACAGGGTAAATTTAATTTGGTATCAGCAACAGGTTAATTACGTGTAAAGAAGACGTAAGCATCGTCATAATGTTCATAGATCAGGCGGAATGCATTAAGTCAGATGTTCTACAGCAGGATGCGCTTCCTGTCACCAACTCTCACCTTCTTTCCAAGTGAGGTAATGTCTCCCCCATGGACGGACATGCTTCCACAGAAGACTGGAAACAATCTTTTGTTTGATAATGACACTTGTTTACTACTATCATGTGATGCAAGGGCAAGGGAACAATGGGACACACACACACACACACACACATATATGATGGGCTTCTTTCAGTTTCCATCTACCAATACACTCACAAGGCTTTGGTCAGTCCAAGCACTTTCCCAGAAGCATGTGGTTTAGAAGCAAACTTCTTATCCACATGACCATACCTGTGACACACACACACACAGGGTAAAAATTATTTTTAAAAAAGTATTTTCTACTAGTGGTCAGCATGTGTAATAAAAGTCAGAAGACATAAATATTTCTATAACATGCCTTAAAGAAGAATCTTTCTTTTCGTGCTTTGGGTTTTGACTGCCCTTTTCAGCATGTAAGAAGTCCACATGGTGGTCTTCTCTCCATGTATAAATTTTTATACATTATATATATATATATATATCATCATCATTTAACGTCTGTTTTCCATGCTGGCATGGGCTGGACGGCTTGACTGGCGAACCAGATGGCTGCATCAGGCTCCAATCTGATCTGGCACAATTTCTACAGCTGGATGTCCTTCCTAATGCCAACCACTCTGAGTGTAGTGGGTGCTTTTTATGTGGCACTGGCATTGGGCATGTTCGGATGGTGCTTTTTATGTGCCACCAGCATGAGGGAGCCAATCAGGTGGCACTTGCATCAGCCACAACTACAATTTCCATTTGATTATGATTTGATTTTTGATTTTGATTTTACTTGACCCAATAGGTCTCCTCAAGCACAGCGTGTCACCTGACGATTCAAAGGTACTTTTAAAATGGGCTGGTTATGTGACACTGGTATAGGCTACGGCTGTGACCTCACTTTACTTGCCGGGTCTTCTCAATAATCACAGCATATCTCCAGAGGTCTCGGTCTTTCATCATTGCCTCTGTAAGACCCAACATTCGACAGTCATGCTTCACTACCTTATCCCATGTCTTCGTGGGTCTACCTCTTCCACGGGTTCCCTCCACTGTTAGGGAGTGACACTTCTTCACACAGCTCTTCTCATTCATATGTAACACGGCATACACACACACACACACACACGCACTCTCTCTCCCTTCCCCTTCTCTCTCATGCTGACATATATTCTATTATTAGCTCTCATTATCAATAGCTTACCTGTAAGAAATCTCAGGTGTGACCCAAATACAGTGCTGCTCAAAATTCTAGCATATTGGTGCTGCCACTGTTACACCAACATCCCAAACCTCTATTACAGTACCGCTCATAAGTCTTCAAAGGGAGTATTGTTACACACACACACAGACACACACATTTTGGATACTACTACAGTTACATAATGCATATACACACACATACCTCATTCCACAGTTACACAAACACTTATCCATTGCACACACATCTGTAGTAGTGTTTGTATGATACACTCATGCGATAATCACAAACACCCCCCCCCCCACACACACACACACAATCTTGGATAGTACTGTAGTTTCACATAATACATATACATTTATACACACATTCATACACATATACCTGGGATAGTTCTGAAGTTACACACACACTATATATAGTGCGTGTGTTTATTTGGCAAAAAAAAAATAGTGGAATGGCTGTGTGGTAAGTAGCTTGTGTGTCTATGTTTGTCACCCCAACATCGCTTGACAACCAATGCTGGTGTGTTTATGTCCCCATAGCTTAGCAGTTCGGCAAAAGAGACCGATAGAATAAGTACTAGGCTTACAAAGAATAAGTCCTGGGGGTTGATTTGCTCGACTAAAGGTGGTGCTCCAGCATGGCCACTGTCAAATGACTGAAGCAAGTAAAAGAGGATCCTGAAATACAACAATATCAGTTTCAACACACAATTTAACATCAGGAATCTTGCAACACAAATTGATCTGTATATTTTTATATAATAAATAGCAATAAAAGTGGTAAGATTTGGCTGCTATTTCTCAATGCACATCTCCCTCCCATGACACCACTTCTGTCTCACTTCATACATCTCTTTCTTTCTTTCTCTCTCTGTCCTTCTGGTTGACAGGGCATCTGTTTGACCTTGGCATTTCCCCAAATGTCACATTTCTGTATCAGGACACCTTGCCTTCACCACCAACAACTGCTGCAGTAGGCATCACAATAGTAGTGATCAGTGACTGCAGGCTGTCTCTTTGATTTCTGTATGAAAGGGTATTAAAAATTATATTTAATGTGTGTGTGCATGTATGTCTATCTATGCATGTGTATGTGCCAAAATTAGAATTACTATTATTATTAAAGCTGCAAGCTGGCTGAATTGTTACCACACTGGACGAAATACTTAGCAGCATTTTGTCCATCACATACCTGTCAAGTATTGGGGGTTGATGTAATCAACTAGCTCCCTCCCCTAAAGAATTTCAGGCCTTGTGCCTAAAGTAGAAGGGATTATTATTATTATTATTGCTGACTTATGGGGTTATGTCAAACAGCTGCTCATGTGTGAGACAGATCTGTCTATTGGCCAGGTCCATAGTGGTGATTACCCTACTACCTGCCTTTAATAGGGCAAGCAATGCAGTTTACCTTTGCCTGGTGGCTGTGACAAAAGTGGTTCTCTGGTGGACAAGGCTGGAAGGCATGAGGACAGATACATTCCTCTTTGGTAGGGGTTTCATTGTTTTCTTCGAGTTTCACTTGGAAAGGAAATTGAGGGTGGAGAGGAAAGTGCTGTGCTCAAGTGAGTTTATTGAAAGTTGCAAAAATGTCAAGAGTGGGTGGTACCTCTCTAAAGGTAAACCTGTGAGTCAGAGAAAGGAAATTGGGGAGTGCACTTGCCCTTGGTGCTCAGGGAGATCTTGAACAGTAGGGTTCCTTGATAACCCCTAGAGATCATCCTGTATCAGGACTACATCTTTATCATCCCCCTCTTTTTTTTGGGGGGGGGTCAACCCTCGCTTCTCAAAATAGTTGGTTTTTGGTCCTATATTAAAAACAATGGTTGTTTGTATATTTTGTTGTTAAATTTATTGCAATTTATGTTTTTGTTTTGTTTTTGTCCCGTCAGGTAAAAACCTGTGAGCTGAACATGTCAGGACGTTTGCTGGGAAGACTGGACATGTTGAACCTAAGTGACAAACACGATTCCCGTAACCTCGGCAACGGACACTCCTCAGCCCCCTCCCCACTGAAACTTTTTGGCCAGGCCAAGAAACGCATCAATGACATCTTCAGAGAGATCGGGGAGTACATTTATGAATGTGACACCTTTGTTCAAGGTATTTATCATTTCATTTCTTCATCTTCTTCCCCACCCATGAGTCAGACCTGGTCCAGAGTAGCCCAGAAGACTTATAATCAAAAGTGTTTCTGAAACCATGTTGTCAGGGACATAATTAATCTACAAGGGTGGAACAAAAGTCAAAGTACAAAATAAGGTTCAATACACTCTGGAAATGTCAAGGGTCTGCTTCAGTTTTTCTAAAATTGAATAAAATAAATACAGTAACGATGAAAACATGGGCTGCTTGACCTGAAGAAAATTCTAACTGGGGCCCCACATGCAAGGTCATGTGTTTATATTGATAGATCACTGTCATGCATATATAGTTGTGATGCATGTGCGTGGTGTACCCTTATCAGATGGGTAGTCACGATGGATATGTTGGGCTTCATATATTTGTACCCCAGCTGACCACATCATCCCCAAGTATTTTACCTGTTTTATGGTCAGACCAGCCAGCTCTGGTCTCTCACAATCACATCATTGAAGTCTCAAAGCTTTGAGATAACACCTGATTAATTCAAAACAGTGTGAATAAACAATACATTTGACAGAGTAATCTGCTCAAATATTCTACCCATTTCAAATATTCTACCCATCTTGTGTTCAGACCAGCCAGCTCTGGCCTCTCACAATCACATCATCAAAATCTCAAAGCTTTGAGATAATACCTGATTAATTCAAAACAGTGTGAATAAATAATACATTTGACAGTAATCTGCTCAAATATTCTACCCATCTTGTGTTCAGGCCAGCCAGCTCTGGTCTCTCACAATCACATCATTGAAATCTCAAAGCTTTGAGATAATACCTGATTAATTCAAAACGATGTGAATAAATAATACATTTGACAGAGTAATCTGCTCAAATATTCAACCCATCCAGCTCAAATATTCTACCCATCTTGTGTTCAGGCCAGCCAGCTCTGGTCTCTCACAATCACATCATCAAAATCTCAAAGCTTTGAGATAATACCTGATTAATTCAAAACAGTGTGAATAAATAATACATTTGACAGAGTAATCTGCTCAAATATTCAACCCATCCAGCTCAAATATTCTACCCATCTTGTGTTCAGGCCAGCCAGCTCTGGTCTCTCACAATCACATCATTGAAATCTCAAAGCTTTGAGATAATACCTGATTAATTCAAAACAATGGAACTAAATAATACATTTGACTGAGTAATCTGCTCAAATATTCTACCCATCTTGTGTTCAGACCAGCCAGCTCTGGCCTCTCACAATCGCATCATTGAAATCTCAAAGCTATGGGATTAGGTCTGATTGATTCAAAATAATGCAGATAATAAGTATCACATATGACAAACTCAATGCTAAAAGGTTGGAGAGTGAACTAAATTAAAACCAGTCATTAAATTTTCTTGTTAATTTAGGTTCCAACCACCAACTTAATAACAACAAATTTATTTTCCTGATTATGTCATTATTTTCAAGATTAATTAAAATAAAGCAGTGTATTTCAGCGAAAATATGGTATCAAAGGGGTTAAAGTGATCTAAGAATGTATCAAAATTTCTGTAACAGCGATGCTAGATTACAATCTTCACATGATGTCAAGACTAGTGCACACACATACACACACACACACCCGTTCCCCCATTCTCTCTCTCTTTCTCTCTTTCTCATATATGTCACATATTATTTTCAGAAACCTTGAAAGTTGCTCAAGATCTCGTAACAGATGATTATGCAGAAAGAGTGAAAGGATTCAAACAGAAAGTGGATGGAATTGTAGAAGTGTTATCCAGGGATCACATGAAAGTGGTCTTTTTTGGTCGGTAAGTCGGTCTGTTTTGTACGTATATATGGCGGTTGCTGTTTGGCCCTAGATTTCATTCTGACCGGACAATATTATGATCAGAGGTGTTCCAACCATCATCTTTACTTTAGTCGTTCTTTCAGCATCTGGGACAAACATCGTCTCCTGTCTCTGTCTTCATCACTATCTCTTTACTCTTTTACTTGTTTCAGTCATTTGACTGCGGCCATGCTGGAGCACCGCCTTTAGTACTTATTCTATCGGTCTCTTTTGCCGAACCGCTAAGTAACGGGGACATAAGCACACCAGCATCGGTTGTCAAGCAATGCTAGGGGGACAAACACAAACACACACACACACACATACATATATATACATATATACGACAGGCTTCTTTCAGTTTCCGTCTACCAAATCCACTCACAAGGCATTGGTCGGCCCGGGGCTATAGCAGAAGACACTTGCCCAAGATGCCACGCAGTGGGACTGAACCCGGAACCATGTGGTTGGTTAGCAAACTACTTACCACACAGCCACTCCTGCACCTATCATCATCATTGTTTTAATGTCTACTTAACCCTTTAGTGTTCAGATTATTCAATCAAACATAATGCTTATTGATTCCCATTGATTTGAATTAATCATGCATTATCTCATATCTTCAAGATCTTGATGGTGTAATTACTTAATGTAGAATAACATTGTAGGGTAGGTGTGAGAGCCTGGATCTGGTCAGTTTGAACATAAAACAGATTAACTATTTTGGTCAGATATGGCCGGTTTAAATACTAAAGGGTTAAAGGATAGAAAACCTTGTCTGGGTCTGGATCCTGGATAAGATCTTTCCAGGTGCATGATGGAGATTTCTTTTATCAACCTCATGCCGGCTAGCCTTGTACCCCCTCTACAGCAAAACACCCGTTTCTGTCTCTTTGTCTCACTATAACCTTTCATCATCTGGCAAAAGGTCACCTCCTCCAGTGTCCCCTCCTCTCTCAAAGGATTTTTGTTTTGCAAGTTACTTGATGACCCTGCCTAGGCTGATGTCATGTAAAAAGCATCCAGTCCATATTGTAAAGTGGTTGCACTTGGAAGGGCATCCCACTGTAAAAACCTTGCCAAAACTGACCTCATCTGTGCTTGTGACGCATAAAAGCTCTCAGTCCACTCAGTGGAGCAGTTTGTGTTAGGAAGGGCATCCATGCCAAAACCAACACAGAAGTCAGGTACAGGCTCCTGTCAAACCATCCGACCCATGCCAGCATGGAAAGAGCATGTTAAACGATAATGATGATACTCTACCAAAGGGTTGAAATGTGAAGTTAATCTCGGTGAGATTTGAACTATCGTAAAGGGACCCATCGAAATACCACCTGGGGTTTTGTACACCAGGGTTCTGACCCTCACTGGGGCCACAGAAAAGCGCCCATTCTGGTGCAATGTAGAAAGATACTCATGCTGCTCTTCCTAATACAAATCACTTTACAGAGTGTCACACACACACACATGACAGGCTTCTTTCAGTTTCCGTTTATCAAATCCTCTTGCAAGGCTTTGGTTGGCCTGGAGCATTAGTAGTTAAGAGACATTTACCCAAGGTGCCATGCAGTAGGATTGAACCCATGATCACATGATTGGAAGCAAGCTTCTCAACCACACAGCCATGACTGCACCTATCTAATATATCCTTCCATTACTTAAAATGATGACAAACAATTTGTGGTGGGGGAACTGCTATTTCTAGCAATCAAACAACCCTGAAGAAGCTCCCTCGTTGTCTTTCATCCGTGTGTGTGTGTGTGTGTGTGTACACTAATCATAATTAGGGACATTATACAGGGTGTCCCATTCTGGTTTTCATTTAAAATAATTAAAGCATTTTATTTTACTATATACTAGCAGTATCGCCCGGCGTTGCTCGGGTTTGTAAGGGAAATAACTATATAAGCATTTTTAGAGAGTTACTTCCTTTATAGATGCCAATTCGGGCTTTCTTAGCCATTTCTGTTTTGGTGTCTTCAAGCCATGAAGTCGTTGTTCTAAAAGAATGCTGGTCTCCTTGACAACGCTTTACGACGTTGGTTTCCTTACACTCCCTTCCCCACAGCTTCACGAGGGAGGGAAGAAGGGGGAGAAGCAAACAGGTGCAGGTGTGACCATGGACGCCAACTCCGCCGCCATTGACACACGAAAAATTATGCATTAAAATGGAATAAAAAATGATGTTAAATTATTTTTAAAATCGTAGACTCATCGTAGACACGCGCTAATAGCCAGACGGGCTCGATATGAATCACGACTATAAGATACCCGAATTTGGTTAAACTGCACCGCAAAATGTGGGAGTAGTTAGGAATCTAAATCGAAGGGGACAGACACTCACACAACTAGAGTTTTATATATATAGATTTTCTCGGCATGTTTTATTGTAGAGGGTGCTCAATTCGATCATTTGTTACAATTAATTTCAATAAAGTGTTTTTAAAATCAATAAGGGTGTATTCTTTTAAAGAACCAGGGTGGTGCGCAACTTCTGGGACACCCTGAATATGAGCTTGAGACCACAGCTATGCCTGTACCTATCAGGTTACTAAAAATATTTTTTGGTGGACGGTGGTGAGGGAGTTTAGTCAGTTACTTATCAACCCCCTGATATGACTGGTACTTGTATAACAAATTATTATAGTACTTAATGGTGTGTTGTTGCTAATGTTGTATTTCTTCTGTGCCAGGACATCAAACGGTAAAAGTACTGTGATAAATGCTATGTTGAGGGACAAGATACTGCCAAGTGGTATAGGGCACACCACAAATTGTTTCCTCCAGGTCGAAGGGTCTGACTCCAACGAGGCTGTCTTACTCACTGCCGACTCAGACACGCCCAAGAGTATCAATGTAAGTCTATACACTGCCTGCCTCTCTTTCTTCGTCTTCCTCTGTCTCTTTCTTACACTTGCTTTCTCTTTCTTTCATATTACATCTCTCTCTCTCTCTCTCTCTCTCTCTCGCTCGCTCGCTCCCTCTTTCTCACTCGTTCCCGCTCTCTCACTCACTCGTCCCCCACTTTCTCTCACTCACTCACTCCCGCTTTCTCTCACTCACTCCCGCTTTCTCTCACTCGCTCCCACTCTCACTCACTCACTCGCTCCCGCTTTCTCTCACTCACTCACTCCCGCTTTCTCTCACTCACTCACTCCCGCTTTCTCTCACTCACTCACTCACTCCCGCTTTCTCTCACTCACTCACTCGCTCCTGCTTTCTCACACTCACTCACTCGCTCCCACTCTCACTCACTCAGTCACTCACTCGCTCCCGCTTTCTCTCACTCACTGTCACTCACTCCCACTTTCTCACACTCACTCACTCACTCACTCGCTCCCGCTTTCTCTCACTCACTTGCTCCTTCTGTTACTCACTTTCTGTCTCACTGTCTCTCTTCTGCTCTCTCTCTCTCTCACTCTCCCCTTTTTCTCTTTCACTCCACACCTGCTCACTCTTCCACTCCTCTCTCTCACTCCTGTTTCTCCCTCCCTCCCTCTCTCTCTTTTTCATTTTCTCCAACTATTTTACATCATTGAGTCTTTTTGTTATGCTATAAATAAAACAGGTTCACAAGATCATATTTTGGAGGTTCTCAGTGGTTACTTTACTCTCTCTCTCTCTCTTTCTCTCCTTAGGATATCAAACAATTGGCCCACGCCCTCAGCAACTTGAAGCTTGATTCGAACGCATGCATTCGGATCCTTTGGCCAAAAGACAAGTGCCGCCTGCTCAAAGAAGATGTAATTCTAGTTGACAGGTAAGAGAAAGAACGCAACTTTTTGTATATGGGGTGCAGGAAGTCCTGCCGTTTCTCTATGTTTGGTGCCAGGGTTTCTTCCATTTTCTGTGTGTGTGGTGTGAGGAATCTTTCCATTCTGGGATTGTTGTCTGTGACACTAGAAAACATTGTGAAATATGGAAAAATTAGTAGAAAAGTTGTGACAAGAATGCCAACAAAAATTGGCTGAACACTGACTATAACATTACGTATATATTTATTTATAAATAGGTGTAGGAGTGGCTGTGTGGTAAGTAGCTTGCTTACCGACCTCATGGTTCCGGGTTCAGTCCCACTGCGTGGCACCTTGGACAAGTGTCTTCTACTATAGCCTCGGGCTGACCAAAGCCTTGTGAGTGGATTTGGTAGACATAAGCTGAAAGAAGCCCATCATATATATCATCATCATCATCGTTTAGTGTCCGCTTTCCATGCTGGCATGGGTTGGACGGTGCAACTGGGGTCTGGGAAGCCAGAAGGCTGCACCAGGCCCAGTCTGATCTGGCAATGTTTCTACGGTTGGATTCCCTTCCTGATGCCAACCACTCCATGAGTGTAGTGGGTGCTTTTTACATACCACCGGCACAGAGGCGAGGCTGGCAATGTGTGTGTATATGTTTGTGTGTCCGTGTTTGCCCACCAAATATCCCTCACAATTCATTGGTTGGCCCTGGGCTATCGTAGAAGACACTTGCCCACTGTGCTGTGCAGTGAGACTGAACTTGAAACCATATGGTTGCACAACGAGCTGCTTGACCACACAGCCGTGTCTCTTCCCACACAGACAGCGTGTCACAATTTTTTTAAACAGGGATACACTCCGATAAATACCTATTTCTTTATTACCCACAAGGGGCTAAACATAGAGGGGACAAACAAGGACAGACATAGGTATTAAGTTGATTACATCGACCCCAATGCGTAACTGGTACTTAATTTATCGACCCTGAAAGGATGAAAGGCAAAGTCGACCTCGGCGGAATTTGAACTCACAACGTAACGGCAGATGAAATACGGCTATGCATTTCGCCTGGCGTGCTAACGTTTCTGCCAGCTCCCCTCTGATAAATACTGCATCCTTGCATGTCATAAGGGGTAGCTAAAATATAGCAGCCAAACCTCAAAACGTCACATGCAACCCATGACAGCACGGCAGAGCCAATATGTTAAATGACAATGGTAATGGTGATCGTTTATTGATGTGTGTGTTCAATTTCTCTCTATCAGCCCTGGTATTGATGTGTCCCCTGATCTTGACAACTGGATTGATGCCCACTGCTTGGATGCAGATGTCTTTGTTCTGGTTGCCAATGCTGAATCAACCCTAATGCAAACTGTAAGTACCCTCCCTTTCTGTCAATCATTACTCCTCATCATTGTCTCCTCCTGTCTTATCACTTCTCTATGCTTTGTCTCCCACTTTGCCACTCCTCCCTGTTGTCACCTCCCACATTACCACTCCTCCCTACTTTCACATCCTACTGCTTCTGATTCTTGTCACCTCCCACATTACTACTTCTCTCTATCTTGTCTCTCACCCTAATACTCCTCGCCAGTATCTCCTCCCATCTTACCACTTTTCCCTATCTTGTCTCTCATCCTGCTACTTTTCACCCTATCCCCCTCTCTCTCTCTCTGCCACTCCTCACTATTGTCACCTCCCACATCACTACTCAGTCCTTTATATCTCACCCTGCTACTCCTGATTCTTGTCACCACTGCTCCTCCCTCACCTACTCTCAGAAGAAGAGTCATCAAGGGGTCCTCTACGTGATCAGTTGACTTCGCTAGAAATAGCAGCCAAATTTCCTCAAAATCGCATACTACCATATTAAAAAAAAAGCTAGACATCTTGTACAATGTTGTCTTAGATAAGATATCCATAAAGACAGGAATATCACAACTGGAATGCCTCTTTGATCATGTCTCAGCTGGATCACGGCAGACCAGGGGCTAAACTGCTGCTTCTACTCTCAACTCTCACACCAATACTCTGTCTTGTTATACCATCATGTACTTATCACAACTCTCCCTTCCTTCCATTCTACACCTCCCTCATATCAGCTACTCTTTCTACATTGTTACGTTACACTTTCTTGCATCATTTTCACCTCGGTCATCGTCATCATCCTTTTTATTATCTTTGAGGCACGTAAAAAGCACCATCTGATCGTGGCTGTTGCCAGCCTCGCCTGGCCCCCGTGCTGGTGGCACGACCATCCATCCATGGCCGTTTGCCAGCTCCGTCTGGCACCTGTGCAGGTGGCACGTAAAAAGCACCCACTACACTCACGGAGTGGTTGGCGTTAGGAAGGGCATCCAGCCGTAGAAACACTGCCAGATCAGACTGGGCCTCGTGCAGCCTTCTGGCTTCACAGACCCCAGTTGAAACGTCCAACCCATGCTAGCATGGAAAGCGGACGCTAAATGATGATGATGATGTTATTACTATTCGTTATCGTCACCATCCTTATGATTATCATTGCCACTGTAATCATTATCTTCATCACCATCGTCATTCTATCTTATAGCCATCACATTCATCACCAGCATCATCATCACTATCATTACTATCATCATCATCATCACTATGTTTCACTTGTTTTACTTGAGGGGCTTAGTGGAATACATTGACCCCCCCCCACTCTTCAAGTTTGGTACTTATCGCATCAGTTTTTTTGGTTAACTGCTAAGTCACAGGGACATAAACAAACCAACTAAGCGTTGGAGGGGTACAAACATAAACGCACATGTACACACACACACACACTAACATATATGTATTGTACATTGATGGACTTTCACACAGCTTCCCTCAACCAAATTTACTCACAAAGGCATTGGTTGGCCCAGGGCTATAATTGAAGATACTTACCCAGGGAACCAAGCAGTGGGATTGAACCTGAAAATACATGACTGCAAAGTGAGCTCCTTAACCACACAGCCATTCTATTTGCCTATAATCTATAATCATCATCATCATCACTACCATTCTTACTATCATCATTGTCATCCAGTTCTAAAAATTGATGTTTTTTTTAATTTATTTTTTATTTTTATTTCAGGAAAAGAATTTTTTCCACAAAGTCAGCTCTAAACTCTCTAAACCAAATATCTTTATCTTACAAAACAGATGGGATGTTTCGGCTATTGAAGAAGATATTGAAGCAGTAGGTATTTAATTATATATGTGTGTGTGTGTGTGTAGAAATATATGCACATCTGTGTGGATATTTCACCTATCATCATAGTTTAACGTCCGTTCCATGCTGGCATGGGTTGGACGGTTTGACTGAGGTCTGGAAAGCCAGCGGCTGCACAAGGCTCCAATCTGATCTGGCAATGTTTCTACAGCTGAATGCCCTTCCTAACGCCAACCACTCTGAGAGTGTAGTGGATGCTTTTTATGTGCTACCAGCACGGGAGCCAGTCAGGTGGCCCTGGCATTGATCACGATGAGATAGTGTGTTTTATGTGCCACTGGCATGGGAGCCAGTTGGGGCACTGGCATCTGGTACTGGAGCCAGTCAGGGGGGCACTGGCCACAGCTACGATTTTGGTTTTACTTGACTCAGCAGGTCTTCTGAAGCATATCATATCGCCCAATGCATCAAAGATACTTTTAAATGGGCCGGTCATGCAACACTATCATCAGCCATGGCTGCGATCTCACTTTAGTTGCCAGGTCTTCTCAATCACAGCATGTCTCCAAAATCTTGGTCCCCTGTCATTGCCTCTGTGAGGCCCAACATTCAAAGGTCATGCTTCACCACCTTATCCCATGTCTTCCAGGGTCTACCTTTTCCACAGGTTCCTTCCACAGCTAGGGGGTGGCACTTCCTCACACAGCTGTCCTCATTCATACGTAAAGAAGCCCGTCGTATATATATATATATATATATGTATGTATGTATGTGTTTGTGTGTCTGTGTTTGTCCCCCTAGCATTGCTTGACAACCGATGCTGATGTGTTTACGTCGCCGTCACTTAGCGGTTCGGCAAAAGAGACCGATAGAATAAGTACTGGGCTTACAAAGAATAAGTCCTGGGTCGATTTGTTCGACTAAAGGCGGTGCTCCAGCATGGCCACAGTCAAATGACTGAAACAAGTAAAAAGAGAAAGAGAGAAAGAGAACACATGACCATACCAGCACAGTGGTTCTCTTGTACACCATATTTGATGCTTCCTACGTCCAACTTTTCTCTCAGGGTGCTCACACACTGCCATGTATGCACACTAACATTACACATACTAGATTCATTTGTTTCAAGCCTACACATGTCCTCTGCAGTCATGGTCCATGTTTCACTGCCATGTAGCATGGTAGTTCACATACATGCATCATACAGTCTACCTTTCATCCTGAGTGGGAGGCCCTTAGTTGCCAGCAGAAGTAGGAGCTCCCTGAACTTTGCCCAGGCTATTCTTATTCTAGCTGCTACACTCAGAGCAACCACCCCCTCTACAGATTTGGTGTGTGTATGTATACAAGTATGAGTGAGCTAGCTATTGGCCTCTTAATAAATGGCATGCATTTATGCTTATGGGCATATCACATTGAATGCTCCAGTTCTCGTCCGACCATCAAAGTTAAGCAATGTCGAACCTAGTGAGCGCTCCAGCATGGCCACAGTCAAATGATGGAAACAAATGAAAGAATAAAAGAATATATGTGTACGTCCGGGTTGTAATCATTGAATCTCTCTCTTTTTACTCTTTTACTTGTTTCAGTCATTTGACTGTGGCCATGCTGGAGCACCGCCTTTAATCGAGCAACTCAACCCTGGGACTTATTCTTTTGTAAGCCCAGTACTTATTCTATCGGTCTCTTTTGCCGAACCGCTAAGTGACGGGGACATAAACACACCAGCATCGGTTGTCAAGCAATGCTAGGGGGACAAACACAGACACACAAACACACACACATACATACACACACATATATATATATATATATATATCAAAACAAATCAAAATAGATGAACATCAATGGAATTTGTATCTTTGTGGTACCAGTGCTGGTGGCACACAAGAAAACCATCCAAACGTGGCCGTAGCCAGTACCGAATCGACTGGCCTCCGTGCTGTGGGCACGTAACAAACACCATCCGATCGTGGCCGTTTGCCAGCCTCATCTGGCACCTGTGTCGGTGGCACATAAAAACACCATCCGAGCGTGGCCATCTGCCAGCCTCGTCTGGCACCTGTGTCGGTGGCACATAAAAACACCATCCGAGCGTGGCCATCTGCCAGCCTCGTCTGGCACCTGTGTCGGTGGCACATAAAAAACACCATCCGAGCGTGGCCGTTCGCCAGCCTGTGTCGGTGGCACATAAAATCACCCACTACACTCTCAGAGTGGTTGGCGTTAGGAAGGGCATCCAGCTGTAGAAACACTGCTAGATCTGACTAGCCTGGTGCAGCCTTCGGGCTCCCCAGACCCCAGTTGAACCGTCCAACCCATGCTAGCATGGAAAGCGGACGTTAAATGATGATGATGATGATATACATATATACGACGGGCTTCTTTCAGTTTCCGTCTACCAAATCCACTCACAAGGCTTTGGTCGGCTTGAGGCTATAGTAGAAGACACTTACCCAAGGTGCCACGCAGTGGGACTGAACCCGGAACCATGCGGTTGGTAGACAAGCTACTTAATGTTTTTTTTTTTGTTTTTTTTTTGCTTTAGTTTTCTCTCTGTTTGTGTTTCAGGTTAGAAAACAGCACATGGAACGCAATGTCCAATTTCTCGGTAAGGAACTGAATGTAGTGCGACCAGAAGATGCTGAAACCCGTGTGTTCTTTGTGTCGGCCCGAGAAGCCTTAATGTCCCGGTTACATGAAGATAAAGGAACGCCAACACCAGGTAAGTCTTTCTTTGATTGTTACCTTTTAGCCATGCCCGCCTGTCCATAACTATGGCATACCTACCTAGTGGATGTGATGGTAGGTGGGGATGGGGGGTGCTTTGATAATCTTTACGTCAACTGTAACCACACCTGCCTGTCCCTAACTTTAACGTACCAGGTGTTGTTTGACAGTTGTAAATGAGTGTCACTGTCGTACAAGCAGCATCCTTCATTTACAGTTTCCCATGAAAAACATATCTCCAAGCAACATATTTCTGCATGGTCTGGCAAGTGTGGGTCGGTGACAGGAGGGTCATCCGACCAAATACATTCTAATTCGACAAATCTCGTTAAGCCCCCAAACAAGCCTAATGACGCTGATAATGATGATGATACTAACCATGGTCATAGAACAACAGGTAGGAAAGTATTTCTGTTGTCTTTTAATGAAATAAATCCAAACGGTATGAATGAATGAAGGCGGCGAGCTGGCAGAATCGTTAGCACGCCGGGCAAAATGCGTAGCCGTATTTCGTCTGTTGTTACGTTGTGAGTTCAAATTCCGCCGAGGTCGACTTTGCCTTTCATCCTTTCGCGGTCGATAAATTAAGTACCAGTTACGCACTGGGGTCGATGGAATCGACTTAATACCTATGCCTTACCTTGTTTGTCCCCTCTATGTTTAGCCCCTTGTGAGCAATAAATAAATAGGTATGAATGAATGTCTTTTGCAGCATATATTTGATATTGCTCTTGTTTAACCGACCCACCCACCCACCCTGCCAGCTCAGCCCCTTATTAAACAAACCTACGATTGAGAATATTCAAGCCACAGACATTGCATCTTTGTAATTTCCCAACACCACCATCAATCGTAGTGTTAGGGTTTGTTTGAGTTAGAATTTCTGTGTTAGGATGCTCTTACTGGCTTAAGGTGTTGGTGGCAAGGGAGACAACACTCACCTAGCACACTTGCATGTGAAGCTAATGTGGGCATGCACACACACACACACTAGTGTAGCTAGAGTGTGTGCCTCCCAGAGCGACCTTTCCGTTTGCTGCCCCCAGACTCTACAAAAAACACATATTGCCTACAGCAAACCCAAAAGTTCTGCCCCATTAAAAGGGCTGCCTAGAGCGGATTGTCTCCACTATCTATGCTAGTGCGCACACACACACACACACACACACATGTGCGAAGCTAATGTGGGCACCCATGCAGACATATATGTGTGTGTGTGTATATATATATATAGAAAACAAAAAATGGAGCAAGAACGTAACAGGTGACAACAAAACATGTGGACAGTTGAACAATACAGAAAAGGACAGGAAAAAACAAGGACGGGTCATTCAGTTTTCTATCCTCAGTCGAGTTCCATATTTTCTCAGCAGTTTCGGCCAGTTTCACTTGAGACTTTGTGTATATACCCACACACATATATTGTATGTGTGGGCATGTCTTTAAGTTTGTCTTTTGTCTGGTCATTTCAGCATGCAGTGACCATCTGAGACACACTTGTTCTTTTCTTTCTATTTTCCTCTCTCCTAATCTATCCTTTCTGTAGCAGAGCGTAATTTCAAAATGCTAAACACTTCTAATTTTGCTAAGTTTAAATCTAAAATACCCTGTTTGTTTTATTTTCACTTGTACTTCCTCATTTTTTTAAATATTAATACCACTCACACACACACACACACACACCACACACATGTGCGAAGCTAATGTGGGCACCCATGCAGACATATATGTGTGTGTGTGTATATATATATAGAAAACAAAAAATGGAGCAAGAACGTAACAGGTGACAACAAAACATGTGGACAGTGAACAATACAGAAAAGGACAGGAAAAAACAAGGACGGGTCATTCAGTTTTCTATCCTCAGTCGAGTTCCATATTTTCTCAGCAGTTTCGGCCAGTTTCACTTGAGACTTTGTGTATATACCCACACACATATATTGTATGTGTGGGCATGTCTTTAAGTTTGTCTTTTGTCTGGTCATTTCAGCATGCAGTGACCATCTGAGACACACTTGTTCTTTTCTTTCTATTTTCCTCTCTCCTAATCTATCCTTTCTGTAGCAGAGCATAATTTCAAAATGCTAAACACTTCTAATTTTGCTAAGTTTAAATCTAAAATACCCTGTTTGTTTTATTTTCACTTGTACTTCCTCATTTTTTTAAATATTAATACCACTCACACACACACACACACACACACACACACACACATGATAGGCTTCTTCACAGTTTCCATCTACCAAATCCCCTCTAGGCATTAGTCAGCCCTGTGTTATGGTAGAAGACATTTCCCCAAGATGTCCTGCATTGGGATTGAACCCATAACCACATGTTTGCCATACCTGCCCTGATTTGCAAATGTTTGTTTTCCTCATAAATCCAAGATGTAATCATAAAATCTAAACTCTTTTCTTTTTCTTTTGTTTTTTTTTTTTTTTTTTAGTTGGTGCCTTACAGGAAGGTTTTCAAGTTCGTTTATTTGAATTTGCAAACTTTGAACGAACATTTGAGGTACGGTCAATACATTGCCCCTTTTTTTTTATTTCCTTTTTTTTTTTTGTCTTTTTACTTAGCATTGATGCTAACCCTGTGGTTTAAGTGTTGCATTCGTGGTCACAAAATCCTGGTTCAATTGCCTGACCAGACAGTATGTTGTTTCCTTGAGCAATACACTTCATTTCACATTACTCAAGCCCTACTCAACTGTGAATGAGTAAACCCTGTAATGGGTTGGTGTTCCTGTTCAGGGGATAACATTGTGATCTCATGTTCAATATTTCTTCTGTGTCCCTCTCGACACCAAGATTCCTCTTTGGCATGATTGCTATGGAAACGAAACGATCATAAACTCTTTTGAGCTAAATCTAAAAAAATGTGTTTATTTTTGCAGTTAAGTAATACACCCTTAACCCTTTAGTATTTAAACCAGCCATATCCGGCCAAAATAGTTAATCTGTTTTATGTTCAAACTGACCAGATCCAGGCTCTCACACCTACCCTACAATGTTATTCTATATTAAGTAATTACATCATTAAGATCTTGAAGATATGAGATAATGCATGATTAATTCAAATCAATGGGAATCAATAGACTTTATGTTTGATTGAATAATCTGAACACTAAAGGGTTAAATATATTTAATAGTGAAAACAATAAATAAAGTAAAAAAAAGAGCCAAAAAAAATAAATGCAACCATACATGAAATATGACTTGTAATATTCTGAAATGAACACTGATTCCCAGTGTATGATTTATCATATTCAAGGGGAAAACACTTAATAAATTGAAACGTTCCAAATATTTTTGGTTGAAATATCATTTAAAGTTATAAGACATAAATTGCTGAATCTAGATTATTAACCCTTTCGTTACTGTATTTGTTTTGAGATGCTCTGTGTTTCTTTCAATTATTTTAAACATAACAAAGAATTTAGTAAAATAACTTAGTTATCATTCACCTAGTGTTAAGAGCATAAACTGTGACTAAGGTTTGGTGGAAGATTTTAATTCAAAACTTATGTAAACAAGGCATTTGTACTACAGAGTCATAAGTTTTAATTCAAAACTTATGAAAACAAGACATTTGTACTCAGAGCCAAAGCTGGTTTCGGCCGGGCTGGTAATGAATGGGTTAATTTAGATCACTTTAACCTTTCGTTACTGTATTTATTTTGAGATGCTCTGTGTTTCTTTCAATTACTTTAAATATAACAAAGAATTTAGTAAAATAACTTAGTTATCATTCAGCTAGTGTTAGGAACATAAATTGTGACCAAGGTTTGGTGGAAGATTTTAATTCGGAACTTATGTAAACAAGGCATTTGTACTCAGGGCCAGAACCGGTTTCAGCTAGGTTGGGTTAATTTACATCACTTAAATATAACGAAGAATCTAGTAAAATAACTTAGTTTATCATTCAGCTAGTGTTAGGAACATAAATTGTGACTAAGGTTTGGTGGAAGATTTTAATTCAAAACTTATGAAAGCCAGACATTTGTACTACAGAGCCAGAGGTGGTTTTGGCCGGGTTGGTATCAAAAGGGTTAATGTTAACATAGAATATAAGATGGCTAACTAGAATTATATTTGTTGATAGACAGACAGGTAGATAGTTAGCTAAGTTGGTGTCAGCAGAGAACAGAAAACTGTTGACTGGAATTATTTTTGCCAAAAGATAGATAAGTTGTTGTTAACATAGCTCTAACTTGAAATATGAGACACTCACTCTCTCTACCTCTTTCTCAGCCACTCATTAGCACCCTCTCAGCCACTCATTAGCACCCTCTCTGCCTCTCCCATTCACTAACTCTCTCTCTTTCTCTCTGTCTCTTTTAGGAATGTATCTCCAAGTCTGCTGTGAAGACAAAGTTTGAATTACACACGGAACGTGGTAAACACATCAGCAGTAACTTGCGCACCGTCATGGAGGATGTACATCAAAGAAGTCTCCAACGCAGGTCTACACTGTCGGCACTTACTTCTTCTCCTTCTCTTTCAGTTGTGTGCAGTGTGTGCACGTTTGTGTGCAATGCATGCCATGTAGTGTGCAGTGTATGCACATTGTATGCTGTGCACTCATCCCACTTCTGCATAGATTTGCATAGATTAACGCTTGACCAGTGGAAGAAAGGAAGGTAGGAAGGAGATGTTCTGGTCTCCAGCGTTCAAGGAAGGGATGGACACACATTCATTCATGCATGCATGCACACACATACATACATACATCTCACGTTGGTTTCAACAAATGACAGCGGAACTTGAGAATTAGAACTTAAAGGGAGGTAAATCAAATGGCACAATGTATTTTGTCCAGTGCTCTACTGATTCTGCTAGCTGCTTCCATTTGGTGGTAGTGGTTTCTATGGTAGTTTTGATCATTCAGTCAAACAGCCGGACTCTGAAAGTGGCTGAGTATTCCGTAGACACATCTACTTGCTGTAATCCTCAAGCAGAATCAGTACAACACAGAATTTAACATGGCTGGGTCTTTGAATTACAGAGATACAAAGGAATATATATATATATATCATCATCGTTTAACGTCTGCTTTCCATGCTAGCATGGGTTGGACGATTTGACTGAGGACTGGCGAATCAGATGGCTGCATCAGACTCCAGTGTGATCTGGCAGAGTTTCTACAGCTGGATGCCCTTCCTAACGCCAACCACTCTAAGAGTGTAGTGGGTGGTTTTACGTGCCACCAACACGAGGGCCAGTCAAGCAGTAATGGCAACGGCCTCTCTCAAGTCGTGCTTTTTACGTGCCACCTGCACAGGATCCAGTTCAGTGGCACGTGTGTGTGTGTCATTATCATCATCAACAACAGTTAATATCTGTTGTCCTGGCATGGATTCGACTGTGACCAAATCTGGAGAGCTCCACCAAGGTCCAGTCTCATTTGGCATGGTTTCTACGGCTGGATGCCCTTCCTAACACCAACCACTCCAGGAGTGTACTAAGTGCTTTTAATTTTGCACCAGCTCCTGTATCAATTCTGTTGTGGTGGACAGGGCTTCTCGAGAACAGCAGGGCACCAGATATCACAGTCCTTAGCCTTCTCCTTTGTAAGGCTCAATGTCTTGATATTGTCCTTCAATATTTCATCCCATGTCTTCCTGGGTCTCCCTCTTTCACAAGTTCCAGCCACTTTAAGTGATCAGAACCACTGTATGCAACTATCGACCTCCACATGCATCGCATGACCTAACCAGTGCAGTCTTTTCTCTTACTGCATCTAATTCCCCTTATACTCTTACTCTTTTTACTCTTTTACTTGTTTCAGTCATTTGACTGCGGCCATGCTGGAGCACCGCCTTTAGTCGAGCAACTCGACCCTGGGACTTATTCTTTTGTAAGCCCAGTACTTATTCTATCGGTCTCTTTGCCGAACCGCTAAGTGACGGGGACGTAAACACACCAGCATCGGTTGTCAAGTAATGCTAGGGGGACAAACACAAACACATACACACACACATATATATATACATATATACGACAGGCTTCTTTCAGTTTCCGTCTACCAAATCCACTCACAAGGCATTGGTCGGCCCGGGGCTATAGCAGAAGACACTTGCCCAAGATGCCACGCAGTGGAACTGAACCCGGAACCATGTCATTGGTTAGCAAGCTACTTACCACACAGCCACTCATATGCCCAACTTTTCCCTCAAAACACTAGCACTTTTGTGCACACATACACACATTTATACACACTCACAAACATAATTTATCAAAACTCTTTGCTGGACCAGAAAGCCTTCCTCATCAGGTTTGCCGTTATTTTAATTTTCTTTGCCATTAATACCACCACCACATGGCTGTAGCTCATCTCCATCCCAACTTTCTACATACAAGTATTCTAGCTGAAGTAGTAAATTATACACATTATGTAGTATATCAGTTGGTCTTTTTTTATTTCGGTTAATTTAGGGAAACTGGCTTCTTTTTCTTAGTTTCATTATTATTATTATTAAGGTGGCAAGCTAGCAGAATGGTTAGCAGGCCAGGTGAAAAGCTTAGCGGCATTTTGTCAGTGTCAGTTTTCACATTCTGAGTTCAAATTTCATTAAATTTGACTTTTTTTTTCATAATTTCAGGGTCGATAAAATAAGGACCAGTTGAACACTGGGGTTAATGTCATCGACTCTCCCCTTTTCCCCCAAATTTCAGGCCTTGTGCTCTATAGTAGAAAGGATTATTATTATTATTATTATTATTATTAAGGTGGTGAGCTGGCAGAATCGTTAGCATACCGGGCGAAACGCTTAGCGGTATTTCATCTGCCGTTACATTCTGAGTTCAAATTCCGCCAAGATCATTAGCATGGCGAGCTAGCAGAAACGTTAGCATGCCGGGCAAAATGCTTAGTGGTATTTCCTTGCTGTTACATTCTGAGTTCAAATTCTGCCAAGGTCATTAGCATGGCAAGCTGGCAGAATCGTTAGGATACCGGGCGAAATCCTTAGCGGTATTTTGTCTGTCTTTACATTCAGAGTTCAAATTCTGCTGAGGTAGACTTTGCCTTTCATCCTTTCAGGGTCGATAAATTAAGTACCAGTTACGCACTGGGGTCAATGTAATCGACTTAATCCCTTTGTTTGTCCCCTCTATGTTTAGTTGCATTTCGTCCATCTTCTGAATTCTGAGTTCAAACTCCACCAAGCTCAACTTTGTTTTTCATAATTTCAGGGTCGATAAAATAAGTACCAGTTGAACACTGGGGGTCAATGTAATCGACTGTCCCCTTTTCCCCAAAATTTCAGACCTTGTGTAGGATTTTTTTTTTTTTTTTTCAATATTAAAGCTGTGAGCTGGCAGAATCGTTAGCACACCAGGCAAAAGGTTTAGTGGCATTTTATTCCATCTTCGCATTCTGAGTTCAAATTCCACTGAGGTCAACTTTATCTTTTGTCCTTCCACAGTTGATTGAATAACATAAGTATCAGTTAAGCACTGGAGGTCAATGTAATCAACATAACCCCCATCCCCGAAATTGCCGGCTTTGTGCCAGAATTTGAAATCAATATTAAGGTGATATAATAATAATAATAATGGTAGTAGTAGTAGTAGTAGTAGTTGTAGTAATGATGCCAGAATAAACTTCTTCCAGATATTTCTGTGATGCTGCATGTGTCCCCTCCCCCATACCCCCTTACCATTGTAACTTTTGTACTGACATCAGTCTTTCTCCCTTATAGCATCATAATCCATTCTTCATCAGTGAATCCCTGGCCCCCTAACATTGCAATATGTAGTCTCTTTTTGTAGTTTTGCTTCTGTATATATTGAATATTTTGTTTCTATTTGTATTGTTGTTGATGATAATGATGATGGTTGTGGTGATAGTTGTGAGGTTGGTTATGGTCAATGGTTGTTGTGAGTGTGATGGTGATTCTTGCTGTGATGAAGATGACAGCAGTTGTGAGGTTGATGGTAGTAATGGTGTTGATGGCTCGTTGTTATGACTACAGTGCTGATAATAATGACTTGTTGTGATTGTGATGATGATTGTTACCATTGTGACAATAGCAATGTTTATTGCAGTTGTGATGGTTATTATGATGATGATGATGGTGGTGGTGGTGGTTGAGGATGTTAATGGTTGTGACAGTGATGGTGGCAAGACTTCCGCTCATCTCGTCCCCCACAAAACCACCCTTTTTTTAAAAAAAATTTTTTTCAACACAACCCACCTTCTTGGCTACGGGGAATATGAATCGGCAAAAATCAACATTTCTAAATTACCACCCCACCCCATTCCCTTCCTTTTTAACTTTTTTCAGAATTTTTTTTCTTCAAAATATACAGGAAAATACAGAGATAATGATTATGAAAAAAGTTTCCAAAAATCTTTGTAAAGTTTTTTTTTAAGAATTTTTTTTTTTTTTTTCCTAAATATGCAGAAAAATACGGACATCATGATTCGGACAAAAATTTCAAATCATTTCTGTACTTACAGTTACGGGGTTAGGGTTACGGTTAGGGTTTTAGGGTTGGTCTTGGGGGGAAAAAGTCAAATTGAAGAAGTTGGTGGAGAATTTCACAATGCCGATTTTTTGGCAATTTTCCGGAAGTTGTTTTGGTTTATTGATTGTCTTATATTAAAGAAAAAGTATTTCTATGTTGAATGGAAAATTCTTTAAGGCTCAGTCCTCATGTTTTTCTTTTGTTTTTCTCTCCTTCCTGCTGCTCCCTCGCTGGCTCGTCTCTGCGTTCCTGTGTCCACATTGCTGACTTCAGAGATGATCAGACGAAGATTGTTGAGGAAAAAAATAATGAATTAGAATTTATGGTGAAACAGCTGAAAATTGTCACAGGAGACATCAAAGAGAAAATCAAAGATATGGTCGATAATGTGGAACGTAAGGTGGGTCTTTGCGGATTCTTTGTTATTTCATTTGTTTGTGTTTACGGGGTTTTTTACTGAGGTCAGGGGATTATTTCAGAGCAGTCCCACTGCCTGGCGCTTCGATTATAGGCCTTGGCCAACTAGTATTTTGTGAGTGAATTTGGTAGACAAACAGAAAGAAGCCCATCACGTCTTGTGTGTATATCTATGTATAGAAGTGTTTTCTTCTTCTTCTTCCAATCAGGACTCACACCATTAGCCACAAGGAATAATCTCTAATTCGAGCCTACTCTAAGCTACTAAGAATGCGTGTGGCCACTTGAAGATCCACCCACCACACGCGATAGACTGGTGGTTGCATGGGCGCAAAAGCTACGTTGTTATCCTCATTCTGTAAACGGTGGCTTTTAAGGGTGGAGAGCTGAACCATCCTGGGCTACAGAGGATTCGCAATCTTGACTAGGGTCTGAAAGTTTTACCACACCATAGTGGTTTACACCCTGGTTCCTCTGCTTTGTGGCAGAAGTAGGAAGAAAGAGTGAGAGAAAGTTGTGGTGAAAGAGTTCAGTGGGGTTCACCACCACCCCCTGCCAGGCATGGCTGTGTAGTAAGAAGTTGGCTTTTCAACCACATGGTTCCCGGTTCAGTCCCACTGTGTGGTGCCTTGGGCAAGTGTCTTCTACTATATGTTGGTTGGCTAAAGGCTTATGAATTCGGTAGGCAGAAACTATGAGGAAGCCCATCTGTGTGTATCTATATATATATATAAGTCCCACTGCGTGGCACCTTGGACAAGTGTCTTCTACTATAGCCTTGGGCTGACCAAAGCCTTGTGAGTGGATTTGGTAGACGGAAACCGAAAGAAGCCCGTCATATATATGTATATATATATATATATATATGCGTGTGTGTGTTTGTGTGTCTGTGTTTGTCCCCCTAGCATTGCTTAACAGCCGATGCTGGTGTGTCTATGTCCCCGTCACTTAGCGATTCGGCAAAAGAGACCGATAGAATAAGTACTGGGCTTACAAAAGAATAAGTCCTGGGGTTGAGTTTGCTCGATTAAAGGCGGTGCTCCAGCGTGGCCGCAGTCAAATGACTGAAACAAGTAAAAGAGTAAAGAGTATATCATCATCATCTGTTGTCCATGCTGGTAAGCTGGAAGGCTGCACCAGACTCCATTCTCATTTGGCATGGTTTTCTACGGCTGCATGACTTTCCTAATGCCAACCACTCCCAGAGTTGTCATGGGTGCTTTTACATGCCACCAGTACAGATGCTATTTACGTGACATCAGTATCTGCCACAACTGCTTGGTGGGTCTTCTTCTAAAGCACGACATAATGCCAAAGGCCTCAGTCATTACCTCTGTGAGGCCCAACACTCGAAAGTAACTTGGCCGCTTTGCCTCTGTGAGGCCCAACGCTCAAAATGGAATCAGCCACTTTGCTTCTGTGAGGCACACTGCCGAAAAGGAACTCAGTCGCTTTGCCTCATATATATATATATATATATATATATATACACACACACATACACATACAAAATTTAGAGGACTGACCACTAAAAGTGGACAGCCTGTATGCTAGAAATAGACGTAAAATCGCCATTTTCCACGAAGAATGTGTTCTCAAGAAATTTTTTCTTCAGAACACATTCTTCATGGAAAATGGCGATTTTACATCTATTTCTAGCATACAGGCTGTCCACTTTTAGTGGTCAGTCCTCTTAATTTTGTATGTAAAATAATTTTTAATCTTCAGATTTTTTTTAAAATATGCTAGGCCACTGGTTTTAATTGATTAATATCAATTTCTACCCTTATTCAATTTTATATATCTCTATCTCTATATATATAAACGGCAGTTTGTCTGTCTGTGTGGCTGTCAGGTTGTACCCTCACCCTGACCACAGCTTTCAACCGATTCTGATGAAACTTGACACACACATAGCCCAATGTTATAATTCAAAACTAACGCAGCGAAAATTTTGAAAAGTTCCCCCAGTTCTGAAAAAAATTGATAAATTCGACATGGGGTCAAGAATCTAAGCTTTTTATATGCAACACATTTTCTGTCGGGAGACAGCTAGGAACATCGTATACACAGAAGTATTCGAGTGAAGAGAAGACATTGCAACCTACACATGCGCCTTCATTCCCTAGAGGGAAAGAACTAGATTGGGATTAGTCGTTGCCTACTAGGGGCTCTTACATACCCGGGCAACGCCGGGCTATGCTGCTAGTAATATATATATGTGTGTGTGTGTGCTGTATATATGAAATATGCTCATACACTAAAGAGAGAGTGAGTAGGTGGATACGAGAGGTTTGGGGCTAAACAATAATCAAATGACCCTCCCCACCAAATCAACCCATCAACTCTCCTGTTTGCAGCAACCGTAAATGTACACTTATGTCTTTCCCCAGATAGAAATGTTGTAATTCATTAAACATTTACAACCGACTTGATATTAATGACTAACAAAAATTTTTTTTTCTTCTTCCATCTGCCAATGAAGGTGGGCAGTGCACTTAACGAAGAAATTCATCGGCTCTCTATTGTGGTTGATGAGTTTGATCGACCTTTCCATCCAGACAACCTCATGTTGAATATCTACAAGAAAGTAAGTGATGCGTACTGTCTACTTACGTCTGTCCAGCTTTTCACAAATCTCTTTCTTTTTCAATCTATCAGTTTGTCTGCCTGTCTGTCCATCTAACCATGTGTCTGATAGTCTGTCTGTCTGCCCCACTATCTCATAATCCATCTTTTGTCGGCTCCTTCTCTTCATTTCTATTCCTTTCTTCACTAGAATTCAGTGAGAGCAGATCAATGAAGTAATATCAATGGCATGGTTTTGGTTAGGTTGGATCCAGCCTTACCAGGAAGTGATCCCACACACTCTGGTCTCAAAGACATCCTTTGCAGCACTACTAAAATGTGATGTCCAAAATCAATCATCAAAACCGCAAAGGATGGCCATCAACCCAAGTGTTACTTGATCTGCACACTCGTGGCCAGGCCATCTGGAATTGCTCTCTTATACCAATACAGCCATTAAAATCAAAGGTCTTCATTCGCTTGTTGTGTTGCTAGAGACATTGGCTATTTTTTCAAGGTATACTCTTAGATGTGTCCAGATCGGTGGAAACAGGTTTTAGCTGGCGTGGTCTGGCTACTAAATCAGGCTCAGATCTTTTCCTGAACATGACTGATCACCTTGGAGTGTGAGAGAGTGAGGACCAGTCCTTGAAGAGAAGTTGCTTAAGGCACATCACTCAACAAAGGGTAATCCTTCTAAACAGCCTTTGAGCCTTATTTATCAATAATAATAATAATGATAACAATATATATATATAGGTGCAGCATGGCTGTGTGGTAAGAAGCTAGCTTCCCAGCCACATGGTTCTGGGTTCAGTCCCACTGCATGGCACCTAGGTCAAATGTCTTTGAATATAGCCTCAGGCCAACCAAGACCTTGTGAGTGGATTTGGTAGATGGAAACTAGATATATATGTATGTATAGGCTTGGACATGGCTGTGTGGCTAAGAAGCCTACTTTGCAAACCATGTGGTTTTAGGTTCAGTCCCACTGCATGATACCTTGGGCAAGTGTCTTCTATTATAGTCCCAGGCCTACTAATTTGTTGTAAGTGAATTTCGTAGACAGAAATTGTGAGGAGCTTGCCATATATATATATGTGTGTGTATGTTTGCTTGTCCACCCACACATCACTTGGTTACCAGTGTTGGTTGCTTATGTCCTTGTAACTTAGAGGTTCAGCAGAAGGCACTGAAAGAAGTGCTGAGGCCAGTTTGTTTGACTAAACCCTTCAAGGTGGTTTTCCCGCAATAGCCACTGTCCAGTGACTGAAACAAAAGCAAAAAAAGAATAACATCTCTCTCTCTCTCTCACTCCTTCTTCCCTTTCTCGTCCTCTCATTGTGTGTGTCTGTCTGTCTCTCTTTCTCTCTCCTATTTTCTGTCTCTCTGATGTCTTCTATAACTCAACCAATTATTCTCTCCCACCACCACTACCAATACTACTACTTCTACTCCTACTATTGCCACTGTCCAGGACCTTCACAGCCATCTTGAGTCAACCCTTTGCCGAAACATGGTTGGCCGTTGCACAGCATCTGTCTTTCGAGGGATGGCCAACATGGATTTGTATATGACAGGTAAGCAACCGACCTCCGACCTCTCACCTGGACTGCTCTCTGGTGCAGCACCCATGCACATGCACACACACGTATGCCTCTGGCACCCTGCCACTTTTATGACCACTGCCAACCAATGTTCCTTGACATAATTTGTTGCTTGGTTTAACATCCCCTTTTCCCTTCTGACTTTGGGTGACAAAATCCCTTGTGAGTTGAGTGGATTTGGTAGACAGAAACTGAAAGAAGCCCTTTATATATATGTAGGAGTGGCTGTGTGGTAAGTAGCTTGCTTACAAACCACATGGTTCCGGGTTCAGTCCCACTATGTGGCACCTTGGGCAAGTGTCTTCTACTATAGCCTCGGGCCGACCAAAGCCTTGTGAGTGGATTTGGTAGACAGAAACTGAAAGAAGCCCGTCGTATATATGTATATATATATATATATAATATATATATATATATATATATATATATATATGTTTGTGTGTCTGTGTTTGTCCCTCTAGCATTGCTTGACAACCGATGCTGGTGTGTTTACGTCCCCGTCACTTAGCGGTTCGGCAAAAGAGACCGATAGAATAAGTACTAGGCTTACAAAGAATAAGTCCTGGGGTCGATTTGCTCGACTAAAGGCGGTGCTCCAGCATGGCCGCAGTCAAAATGACTGAAACAAATAAAAGAGTAAAAAAAAAGAGTATATATATTTGTGTGTTTATGTTGGCATGTTTATGTTCCCATAATTTTGTGGTTCGGGAAAAAGAGACCAAATAAGATAAGTACCCCACTAAAAAAAAAGAATAAGTCCTGGGGTCGATTTCTTCAACTAAAACCCTTTAAGGTGGTGCTCCAGCATGGCCAAGTAAAAGACTACGTGTGCATGTGTATAAGAGAGCATGTATGTGCGTGTGGAAGAGGGCTGGTGACCTTGACATGTGCGTGTGGGTGTGTGTAGTTGTGAAGATGTGGGGCTGGGAAGGGGTCAGTGCTAGTGTGTGCATGGTGGTGTGATGTGATGGTGTAGTGGTGTTGGGATGTGGGGGAAGGCGAGAGTGAGGGAAAGCAAGGGTGGGGTGTGGGTTATGCCTCTACTTGACCTTGACCTGACTTGACCTTTACATGTCATAGACATCTGGTGGCAGTGGTCTTATTCAGTGGTAACAGTTTATGAGGGAGAAAGAGGAGAGAGGTCAAAGGTTTGTTCGTGGCACACTACTAGCCCTGGCTGTTTTATCTATGTTTTATTTATTTATTTATTTGTTTGCTGTTTATTGCCCTCGCCCCCACCTCCAGGCGCCTGTGCACTCACATACACATACCAGTTCTTGTTGTTGTTGCTGTTGTTCTGGCCTTTATTTCGTTTTAAATGTTTGTATTATTTTTGTTATTTTTGTTATTGAAGCAGGATTGTTTAATTTGAAAATAATCCAACATTGCATGATGTTGTTGTTATTGTTGTTGCTGTTGCACTTTTTTAATGCTTTGTTTTCCCTAATTTTTATTTGGTTTTTTTTTTTATAAATCATTTCTTTTAGAGATGAATATAACAAAGGAACAGGCTATTGAATATACATATTTATTTCTTTATTGCCTAAACATAGAGGGGACAAACAAGGATAGATTAGAGGCTTTAGGCCCTTACATGTGGTGGGGATGGCTGCTATTGTTTGCCCCCACTCTTTTTGTGGTCAGGTCTAACTTAACCCTTTAGCATTTAAACCGGCCATATCCGGCCAGAAGTATTCTGCCTGTATTATGTTCAAACTGGCCAGATCTGGTCTCTCACACCAGCCCTACAATATCGTTTTAAAAATTAACAGCTACCTCATCATAATCTCATAGCTACAAGATAATGCATGATTAGTTCAAAGCAATGAGATAAAAAAGGATTAATTTTGGCAGAATAATGCGAACACTAAAGGGTTAAGCAGACCTATGATCGAAGACCTAACTATGGCCGTCTTGACCATTATCAAACCAGGGCTACCTTGTCCAGTTTTATTGCTTTCCTTTTCAAGACAGTAGGGTAGTGATGTGATTTGAGGGAGGTTTCACTGCTTTTGCTAGCAGGTCAAGCATCTCTGTAAAGGTTATTTGTGAGGGTGAGGAGGTGGTGGTACTGCTGGTGGTAGTTGTCAGGATGGTTGTGCACAGTGAGAACTACAGGGAGATTTAAGCAGTTCTATAAACTTCATACTGTAATGCACAGGACATTATCTAATATTCAGTGTTGATGGAATTATCTGTATGAATAGGAAGGCGGCGAGCGGGCAGAAACATTAGCGCGCCGGGCGAAATGCTTAACAGTATTTTGTCTGCTGTAATGTTTTGAGTTCAAATTCCGCCGAGGTCGACTTTGCCTTTCATCCTTTCGGGGTCGATAAATCAAGTACCAGTTATGCACTGGAGTCGATGTAATCGACTTAATCCCTTTGTCTGCCCATGTTTGTCCCTTCTATGTTTAGCCCCTTGTGGGCAATAAAGAAATAGGAATTATCTGTATGAATTACATCCATAATTATGAGGCTTGGTGGTTAGAGTATTCTGCTTGCAGTTGTAAGGTCCTGAGTTCAGTTCCTGGCAGCACATTGTGTTCTTAAGCAAGTCACTTTATTTCACATTGCTCCACTCCCCTCAGCTGGCAATGGATAATGTAGTCATAAATCTACTCATAAAGAGGGAAAAAAAGATGTGATAGTCATAGTTGGAGCGTCTTTGATCATAGCTTTGCTGGATCAAAGCTGACTTGGAACTAAATAACCATAAGGATGGACACATTGGATGATGTATGGTCCTTGATATATTTATATGTAAAAGGTGGGATGGTCATGGCTAGAACAACTTTGATCACAGGACCAACTAATTACAGGGAAGGATACATTAGATAATATAGTCCAAGTTACACAATGTCTAAATAAATGATGGGATGGTCATGACCGGAACACCTTTGATTATAGGTCTACTGGATCAGGGCTTGAATAAGAGAGGACGCGTTAGATAGTGTAGTCTTAGATAGACTATGTCTAAATCAAAAAATGGTACAGTCAGTGCTGGTCTGAACATTTTTGATCAGGTTTGAGTATGAGAAGCACTTTGGGGCTTGCTCGATCAAATCTGACCCAGGGCTAAACACTTACCTCAACAACAACAATGCAGGACTGCTCAGCAACAATAACTTCAACAAACACCAACAGTAAGAATGTAACGTGAATCTTTGTTTCTGTCACTGCCCCCTTATAGGAGTTGTACTCGTATGTAGAGGAGATGCTGGGCCGCAACATGCATGGACGTTGCTCCCGTGTGTTGAGCAAACCGGTGGTAGAAACCCGACAGAAAATCGCAGGTAAAAAAAAAAACCAGCCTCTTCCCCTCACCTCATCAACACTCTGTCTACTCTCTACTAAAACTCTTCTTACCTCCTTTGGTCATGGGTGGGCTGATGAGAAGGGCACAGATTTGAAACCCTAAAAGAAAGTCTGTTTTTTTTTGTGTTTTTTTCTTCTCTTTCTCTTTTTTTTTTTTGCTATATTATGTTTGATCTATAGATGCAGGCATGGCTGTCTGATTCAGTAGCTTGCTTCCTAGAACTGTGGTCTTGGGTTCAGTCCCACTGCGTGGCATTTTGGGCAAGGTGACCAAAGCCTTGTTAATGGATTTGGTAGATAGAAACAGAAAAAAAAACAACTTATCGTGTGTGTATGTGGTCATCATAATCATCATCTAACTTCCACTTTCCATGCTAGCATGGGTTAGAAGGTTTAACTGGAGCTGATAAACTGGAGAGCTGCACTAGGTTCCAGTTTGATTTGGCATGGCTTCTATGGCTAGATCCACACACACAGACACACACACACATATATATAAAATGTATGTTTGTGTGTGTGTGTGTGTGCACTTATATATATGGAAGGCTTCTATACAGTGTCCATTTACCAAATGTTACTCACAGGTTATTGATCAACTTGAGACTAAAGAACATAACATTTGCCACGCAGTGGGATTGAACCCGAGATGAAATAGTCGCACAGTAAACTTAACCGCATAACCCTACCTCGTGTTTAAGATCAATGTATAAACTGTATTCCTCATATTATATTTTTTATGAATTTCGCCTGATTTATCTTGTTTCCGTTGTTTTAAATTACCTTCATCTTCTCTAATTAATTTAACTCATTTTTATTGTAATTAATCTGGTTTTAAATTTTACTGTGCTAACTTGTTTAACCCTTTAGTGTTTAAACTGGCCAAATCCGGCCCAATATATTCTACATATTTTATATTCAAACTGGCCATATCTAGCCTCTCACACCTAACCTACACTGACAGTCTAAAAATAAACAATCACATCATTGAAACCTCGAAGCTATAAGATAATGCATGATTAATTCAAAACAATTTAAATAAAAAAGCATTACATTAAACAGAGTAATCTGAACACTAAAGGGTTAAAGATTTTGTTAATATATTTCTATTGAAACAAACTGCTTTTATTTAAATTGATTTTCAAAAATAAGGGAGAATTTAGTGAAACAGTTTGGTCTTTGAAGCCTAAATTGACACAAAGTTTTGAATGACGGTTTTAATTTTGACCAATTTAATCCTTTTGTTGTCAAATTTCTGTTGAGATATGCTGCCTTTGTTTGAATTAATTTTGAAAATAATGAATTTTGTTATATAGTTTAATCATTGTTGAACTGATGGCAGGTTTTTATTTAGATCAATTTAGCCATTTTGTTGTCATATTTCTGTTGAAACACAATGTCGTTGTTTCGATTAATTTTGAAAATAATTAGTAAAATAACTGTTATTATTAATTAGTGTTTGGAACATAATTTAATATTGAAAGACTAATGAAAGGCTTTGATTTCAATTGCTTTAAAATAGAAGATTTGTATTGTAAAACCAGGAGTGGTCTTAGGCAGGTTGATCTCAAAAGGGTTAAGTAATTACATTGTTATTCTATTTGTGTAATTAATTAGTTGTTGTTAAAAATTGATAATTACAATATTGCTCCATTCACCTACATACAAATACACTTCCTTATCTTCTAAGCTTTATATATTCAAAACAAAAATAAGCTAAGCAAAGCAACTCAGAGTGGTGGCCAGTGGCATGTATTTGAACAACTATATATCGAAATGTGGAGGCGCATGGCTTAGTGGTTAGGGTGTCAGCATCACGATCGTAAGATTGTAGTTTCGATTCCTGGACAGGGGGACGCGTTGTGTTCTTGAGCAAAACACTTCATTTCACGTTGCTCCAGTCAACTCAGGTGGCAAAAATGAGTAACGCTGCGATGGACTGGCGTCCTGTCCAGCTGGGGAACACACATGCCATTGAAACCGGGAATCTGGGCCCGTGAGCCTGGCTAGGCTTTAAAAGGGTGTATTTATTTTATATATATCAAAATAAAGGTATATTAAATAACATACAAAATAACTTCTTGGTTAATTGAAATTATCTCTACTGCCAGAGAGGACAGACCAATCACTTAGTGACAGTTGGTGCCAGTTGTAAATTAGAAGGGGAAATAATCTAACCCTTTAGCATTTAAACTGGCCGTATCAGGCCAAAATATTCTACTTGCTTTCTGTTCAGACCAGCCAGATCTAATTTACAACAATGTTATTCTCAAAAAATAAGCAATCACATCAATGAAATCTTGAAGCTATGAGATAATGCATGATTGATTCAAAACAATGCAAATAAAGCATTACATTTGACAGTAATCTCGATGCTAAAGGGTTAACCCTTTCCTTACTGTATTTATTTTGAGATGCTCTGCGTTTCTTTCATTTACTGTAAATATAACAAAGAATTTAGTAAAATAACTTAGTTATCATTAAGATAGTGTTAGGAGCATAAATTGTGACTAAGAAGATTTAATTCAGAACTTTTGAAAACAAGACATTTGTACTTCAGATCCAGAGCCAGTTTCAACCAGGTTGGTAACGAAAGGGTTAAACCTTCCATATCCAGCCCAAAAATTCTATCCATCTTATGTTCAGACCACCAGTGAAATCTCAGATCTATGAGATAATGCATGATTAATTCAAAACAATGGCCAAAGCATTTTCGTAGGTTTATCCTAAATGTTTTCAGGTTTTTAGTTAACCTTTTGTTTTTCTGAGTGATAGGAAGATTTTCTTTCACAAGTCCCAAATTAGTCTGGTGGTTGAGAGAAAGGTTGGGATTGCAGGTCATATATAATGTATGGGTGCCCGGGAAATGTGTCCTGTGTGTCACATGTAATGCACAGGACAAGGAGAGGGTTAAGTTGCTGAAAATATCAGGCAAATATCCCTCAAGTCATATTCTGCTGTCTTTAGAAAAGAGAAACTGTTTGAACAAAAGATGGGAAGGTTATAGTTAGGATTTCTTAGAATGTGGGTCTGCTTGACCTTAGCAGAGTTAGGATTAACCCCTTTGTTACCATATTTCTGTTGAAATACACTATTTTTCACCATCATCATTATCATTTAACGTCTGTTGTCCATGCTGGCATGGGTTGGACAGTTTGATTGGACTGGCATGCTGGAAGGCTGTGCTAGGCTCCAGTCTGATTCAGCATGGTTTTCTACGCCTGGATGCCCTTCCTAACGCCAACCACTCTCAGATTGTAATGGGTGCTTTTACGTGCCATTTGTGACACCAAGGTGCATTTACATGCCACCTGCACAGGTGCCAATTTGCATGACACCGGTACCTGCAAAGACTGTGATTTTGCTCAGCTTGATTGGTCTTCTTCTCAAGCACGACATAACCCCAAAGGTCTTGGCCATTGCCTCCATGGTTTCAATTACTTTCGAAAATAATAAAGAATTTAGTAAAATGACTTTGTCATTATTATAATTGGCGTTTGGGTCATAAATTAGCACTAAGTTCCAATGGAAGATTTTAATTCAGAACTCTTGAAAACAAGATGATTGTACCACAGAGCCAAGAGCAGGCTCAGGCATCTTGGTGTCAGAAGGGTTAAACAGAAAGGCAACACCCGTTTAGATAGAATCACAAGTAGACATGCGCATACACACACACATATACACCTCGTTTGTTTTGGCCGTTGCCAGCGCCGCCTCAACTGGCTTCTGTGCCGGTGGCACATAAAAAGCACCATCTGAACGTGGCCGATGCCAGCGCCGCCTCGACTGGCTTCTGTGCCGGTGGTTCATAAAATGCACCATCCGAACGTGGCCGATGCCAGCGTCGCCTCAACTGGCTTCTGTGCCGGTGGCACATAAAAAGCACCATCCAAACGTGGCCAATGCCAGTGACGCCTTGGCTGGCTTCCGTGCCGGTGGCACATTAAAAGCACCAACCGATCGTGGCCGATGCCGGACTCCCCTGACACCTGTGCAGGTGGCACGTAAAAATCACCCACTACACTTGCGGAGTGGTTGGCGTTAGGAAGGGCATCCAGCTGTAGAAACACTGCCAGATCAGACTGGAGCCTGGTGCAGCCCCTGGCTTCCCAGACCCCGGTTGAACCGTCCAACCTGTGCTAGCGTGGAAAACGGACGTTAAACGATGATGATGATGATGATGTTCGTCTGTCACTGATGTTCCACATTGAAATCTTAAATGCTTGTTTAATCTTGTCATCTTTCCTCCACCCCGCCTCTTTCTTCTTTCTCCACATGTCCTCATCATCCTTGTTCTGACTGCTGTTGTTGTTGCTGCTGCTCCTCCTTATCCCCACGACACCTGCCACGTTGACTTCGTCTGACACAGAGCAAATGGCCACCCTCCTGAAAGACAAAGAGAAGATCCAAAACAAACTGCCGTTCCCGAATCGGGACTTTGAGCTTATGTATCGGTTAGACTGTCGCAACCTCTGTGCCGACTTCCATGAAGACATTGAGTTCCGATTCTCTTTTGGTCCGACAGCTCTCATGCAACGGTTTTTCTTGCCATTGAAGAAACAGAATTATTTAGTCGGAGGAATTACGGTAAATATAAACACTGCTTTTTTCCTTTTCTTTTATCTTTTTCTCTTTCTTTCCTTGTCTTTCTTTTACTTTCTCTTTCTTTCCTTTTGCTCTTATCTCTCTTTCATTGTTTCTCTCTCTCTTTCTCTGTCTCTTATTCTGTCCCTTTTTCACTCTGTCTTTCCTAGTCTCTCCCTCCCTTGCTCTCTCTCTCTCTCTCTCTCTCTCTCATGTTTCTTGTTTCTCTTTCTCTCAATATCTCCATCTTTCTTCCACTTTGTTTCATATTGTCTTTGTCTCTCTTCATTATCCTTGTTTTCTCTCTCTCTCTCTATCCTTTCTATATATTTTTCTTTCTCTTTCCCTCTTCCTGCCACTCTCTCCCTCCAGCACTTTCTCCACTCCACTATCAACCTCCTTCCACTGTTCTCTCTCTCTCTCTCTACCACACTATCTCCCTTTCTCCACCACTCTCTTTCTAACACTCTCTCTTTCTCTAGTACTCCTCCCTCTCTCCTCCACTCTTTCCAACACACTCTAAGACTCTCTCTCTCTCTCTCATTACCCATTAATCTCTCTCTCCATCTCTTGCAGACCCCACAGTCTCAACAGCCAGAACGCACAGACGTATCTCAATCCAGTGAAGTCCTTGTTGCTATGTTAAGCACATTTGCCTCAGTCACCTCTCGCACCACAGTCGGTGCCATGGTTCTCGTAGGAATGGTATGTTACACTCCACCTATATCAAATAATGTAGCCCTTGATAAAACAATGTGTGTGTGTGTAATCATCACTAAATGTGACTGAGGGTGCTGAAGCACCTACATTGCTAGAAATAAGAGTTAAAATCTCTTAATTCCCTAAGAAGTGTTTTTAACAGCATTAAGAGTTTTTTAAGTCTTATTTCTAGCAGTGTAGGTGTTTTGGTAACCCTAACCCTCAGTCAAATTTAGTGATGATTAAAGTTTTCCTTTATGGTATTATATTGCCCCTAGGCGGCAAGCTGGCAGAAACGTTAGCACGCCGGGCGAAATGCTTAGCGGTATTTCGTCTGCGTTACGTTGTGAGTTCAAATTCCGCCGAGGTCGACTTTGCCTTTCATCCTTTCGGGGTTGAAGTACCAGTTACGCACTGGGGTTGATGTAATCGACTTAATACCTATGTCTGTCCTTGTTTGTCCCCTCTGTGTTTAGCCCCTTGTGGGTAGTAAAGAAATAGGTATTATATTGCCCCTAGCTGTTTATCATCATCAGCATAATCATCGTTTAAAGCGGTTATATCTGACCAAATTATTCTCCCTGTTTTAAGTTAAAACTGGTCAGATATGGTCTTTCATAGCTAGCTTAGTGATATTCCAAAAATAACCAATTTGAGTTCAAACTCTACTGAGGTTGGCCCTTCATCCTTTCAGAGTCAACAAAATATATTTCTTTACTACCCACAAGGGGCTAAACATAGAGGGGACAAACAAGGACAGACAAAGGGATTGAGTCGATTACATCGACCCCAGTGCGTAACTGGTACTTAATTCATCAACCCCGAAAGGATGAAAGGCAAAGTCGACCTCGGCGGAATTTGAACCCAGAACACTTAACGGCAGACGAAATACGTGGTGGGGGAGGTCTGTGCACTTGGCTAGCTCCACCCTCACCATACACACAAAATTGCAGGCCTTGTGCCTATCGCAGAAAAGTTATTGCCATTATTATTAATGTTATTACTATTATTTACAGATTGCTAAAGCTGCTGGGTGGCGGGTGATTGCAGTGAGTGGGGCCCTGTATGGTCTACTCTACTGCTACGAGCGGTTAACATGGACCAACAAGGCCAAGGAACGAGCCTTCAAACGCCAGTATGTGGAATACGCCAGCAGCAAGCTACGTCTGATTGTGGACTTGACCAGCTCCAACTGCAGTCACCAGGTGAAACAGTGAGTATGACACTAGCCACAGTCACCACAGGCCCCCCCCCCCCCGCACACACCTACACACACATCCAGTCCCAGCTGTGGTCACACTCCAAGTGAAGCATTGTACCTGTGGACGCTATCACTATTGACCCTTCATGCTTATGCCAGTGAATTATCTCACACACACACACACATCCGGTCCCAGCTGTGGTCACACTCCAAGTGAAGCATTGTACCTGTGGACGCTATCACTATTGACCCTTCATGCTTATGCCAGTGAATTATCTCACACACACACACACATCCAGTCCCAGCTGTGGTCACTCTCCAAGTGAAGCATTGTACCTGTGGACGCTATCACTATTGACCCTTCATGCTTATGCCAGTGAATTATCTCACACACACACACACATCCGGTCCCAGCTGTGGTCACTCTCCAAGTGAAGCATTGTACCTGTGGACGCTAACACTATTGACACTTCGTACTTATGCCAGTGAATTATCTCACACACACACACAAAGCATGCACAGATTCAAGGAAACACTACTACCCATGCATACAGATATACTAATGCACACACACACACAAACAGTCGAATCAGTTCTATTATATGGAAGTGAAGCATAGACACTGACAAAGAAATTATCAAACGGGCCAAACGGGTGCTACACAAGGGTGCCTTAAATGGCCCTAAATGTGAAAAGGCAGCAACAGATGACAAATGAATGCTTCTGTTGAGACCTGCTGGTAATCAGCAGGAAGATCGGGTAAAGACAGCTTGGACTGTCTGGTCAGTGCATTGCGCATACATGCCATTAGCATGCACACACATACACACACAGTATTCTCTTTGTCTTTCTCCTCTCACTTCTGCCCACACTCCACATTCACATGTGCTACTCTCTCCTTCCTTGTCTCTCTCATCCTCTTGCCCCCACCACTCTCTCTCTCTCTCCAACCTTCCACACCTCATACAACCATACCTACATAAGTCCACTACCACTCTCTCTCTCTTTCATACCTTCACTCTCTCTCTCTTTCATACCCTCACTCTCTCTCATTTTTTCCAACAGGGAGCTGACCTCCACCTTCTCCATTGTGTGCCACCAAGTTGACCTGTCCAAGAATCAATTGCAAGATGAAATCAATAAAATCCAGAAGGACATTGACCAGTTAAAGGACGTCACTTCCAAGTCAAAGACACTCAGGTTTGTGACAATGCTGCTTCAACCTCTTCTCCTCCTCCTCATTGTTGTTCATCATCATCATCATCATTTAGCGTCCGCTTTCCATGCTAGCACGGGTTGGACGGTTCAACTGGAGTCTGGGAAGCCAGAAGGCTGCACCAGGCCCAGTCTGATCTGGCAATGTTTCTACAGCTGCATGCCCTTCCTAACACCAACCACTCCGTGAGTGTAGTGGGTGCTTTTTACGTGCCAGACGAGTCTGGCAAACGGCCACGATCGGATGGTGCTTTTTACGTGCCACCAGCACAAGTGACAGACAGGGCTGGCAAACGGCCACAGTCAGATGGTGCTTTTTACGTGCCACCGGCACGGGGGCCAGGCGAGCTGGCAACGGTTGTTGTTAAGGCAGTGACCTGGCAAAATGATTAGCACTCTGGGCACAACGTTTAGCAGCATTTTGTCCACCTTTACATTCTCAGTTCAAATTCTGCCAAAGTTGACTTTGCCATTTGTCCCTTTTGGGGGTCGATAAAATTAGTACCTGTTGAATACTGGGGCTGATGTAATCAACCGGCCCTCAGCCTCCAAATTTCAAGCCTTGTGCCTACAGCAGAAAGGATTGTTATAAAGGGATCAAGATGACAGAATCATTCGCCCGTACTCTTTTTACTCTTATTTACTTGTTTCAGTCATTTGACTGTGGCCATGCTGGAGCACCGCTTTTAGTCGAGCAAATCGACCCCAGGACTTATTCTTTGTAAGCCTAGTACTTATTCTATCCGTCTCTTTTGCCGAACTGTTAAGTTACAGGGACGTAAACACACCAGCATCGGTTGTCAAGCGATGTTTGGTGGACAAACACAGACACACAAACATATACATACACATACATATATATGACGGGCTTCTTTCAGTTTCCGTCTACCAAATCCACTCACAAGGCTTTGGTCGGCTCGAGGCTTTAGTAGAAGACACTTGCCCAAGGTGCCACACAGTGGAACTGAACCCAGAACCATGTGGTTCATAAGCAAGCTACTTACCACACAGCCACTGCTTTGCCTATATCAGACAAAATGCTTACCAGCGTTTCTTCTGGCGCTGTGGTTGATGAATTGACTAACTCTTTCCCCTAAAATTTCTGACATTTTGCCAAATTTGAAAAGTTGGAAACCATTATTATTATTATTATTATGATTAATATTGTTATTATTATTATTATTATTATTATTGAAGGTAGTGAGCTGGCAGAATCATTAGCATGCTGGACAAAGTGCTTAGCAGTATTTCGCCCGTTGCTGTGTTCTGAGTTCAAATACCACCAAGGTCGACTTGTCTTTCATATTTTCAGGGTCAGTAAAATAAGTACCAGTTAAACACTGGGGGTCAATGTCATCAACCAGTCTCCTCCCCCAAAATTTCAGGCCTTGTGCCTTTAGTAGAAAGGATTATTATTAGGCTGGAGAAAATACTTGACAGCATTTTTTCTGTCTTCATATATCTCAAACTTATATTCCACTGGGGTCATTTTTGCCGTTTATCCCTCCAGGGTGCCAGTCAGGTATATAGGGGTCAAAAGTATCAACTAACCCCTCCCCTCTCAAAATTGCTGACCTTGTGCCACAATTTGAAATCATTATTATTGTGGCAGAATCATGAGAGTGTCAGACAAAATGCCAAATAGTATTTCTTCCAACTGTTTATGTTCTGAGTTCAAATTCTGCTGAAGTCAGTTTTGTCTTTTGATATAATAAAGCACCACTCAAGTACTTGTGTCTAATTTGTCTCTCCTTGTTTCTATCTGGAAGAAATTGACTGAGGGATATTTGGGCTGCTCCAAGTTTAACCCTTTTGATACCAACCTGACTGAGGTTGCCCTTGGTTCCATGGTACAAACTTAATGTCTTAACGTGATCTAAATTATTGG
>NC_043022.1:18668488-18685451 GCF_006345805.1 Octopus sinensis
ATCAGAGATGCACATATCGTCAGTCACTAAAGGACATGGTCAACTGGTTATGGTCAAACAACTGACAAGCAAATCTGTGGTATTGAGCAGAATATTTGCTGTAGCCTGTCTTTTATACCAAGACAAAACAATGTACATGATAACATTTCCAATCAGTTAAGATCGGGACCACTGCCTGGTACTGCATCAAGACTTCGTCATCATTATTATTATCTTTGTATATAAAATTCAAGTTGTGTGTGTGAGACACTGTCTCCTCCGATTTAGATTCCTAACTACTCCCACATTTTGCGGTGCAGTTTAACCAAAAGCGGGTATCTTATAGTCGTCATTCATATCGAGCCCTTCTGGGTATTAGCATGAGTCTACGATTTAAAAAAAAATTACCAGCATTTTTCCGCATTTTTAATGATTTTTGCTCGGGTTATATAAGGGAAGTATCTCTCTAAAAATGCTTACAAAGCCGAGCAACGCCAGGCGATACTGCTAGTTATTATTATTATTATTATTATTATTATTAAGGCAGCAAGCTGGCAGATTCGTTAGCACGCAGGACAAAATGCTTAGCAGCATTTCATCTGTCTCTACATTCTGAGTTCAAATTCTGCTGAGGTCAACTTTGTCTTTCATCCTTTCAGGGTGAATGAAATTGCCACCAGTCAACTATCCTCCTCTCCCCGCCAAATTTCAGGCCCTGTGTCTAGAAAGGATTATTATTATTATTATTAAGGCAGTGAGCTGGCAGAATTGTTAGCACACTGGATGTTAGCTTAGTGGCATTTCGCCTGTCTTTATGTTCTGAGTTCAAATTCTGTGACGGTCAACTTTGCCTTTCAGGGTCGATAAACTAAATACCAGTTGTCTACTGGGGTGGATGTAATTGACTATTCCCAAATTTCAGGCCTTGTGGTGGTGGTGCTGTTGCTGTTGTTCAGGTCACTGCCTGGAAACGAACTCGGAATCTTGAGGATAAGAGCGGGCACATGGCGTAGTGGTTAAGAGTGTTGGCTACTAACCCCAAGATTCCGAGTTCAATTCCAGGCAGTGACCTGAATAATAATAATAATAATAATAATATCAAAAAAATACCTTAGGAATGAGAACCCAGGTTCAAAATTTCCCCAAGACACCTGATGAAGGCTGGAGGGTATATCAACCAAAACATTGTGTTAACAACAAACAAGATGGGGACAAATATCTGTCAAATGTAAATAATGTAATTTTTTGTTTTGTTTTGTTTTTTAGTTAAATAGCATACTCAGGAGGACATTAGCTAATGTGTTCTTTTCCAAGGTGCTAGGATGTGACTTGGAGATTTGGCTGCTATTTCTAGGGAGCCAGTTACCAGACAAAATTCCTTGCAGTTCATTGTTATGTAACTTCACTCTTTCAGTTCAAATCCTGCCTGAGTCAATTTTGGTTTTCATTCCCTCCAAAGCTATGGTGGCAGTGGTGGTTTTAGTGAATGTGTGGTTAAGAAGCTGTCTTTGCAGTTACAGGTTTTCGGGTTCAATCCCTCTGCAGCACCTTGGGCACATGTTTTATGCAATAGGCCCAGGGACTCGTGAATAAGTTTTTGAAAGAAGCCCACTGTTTGAGGGGGTGCTGAAAATTTTTTGGTTTTGGAAAAAAGAAAATACAGGAAGATCGGTTAATTACGATTTTATTCAACATATTCCCCTCTCAGATTCACCCACTTATTGCAGCGGTCCTTCAGATTTTTTTCTAAATTACAGCGGCCCCTAATTTTTTTTCTAAGCCCTGTAAAAGAACTTGGAAGGTTGGGCCTGCGACCAGGCCTTTCGTGACACCCTTAAAGCCCAGAACTTTTCAGTTCCCCATCGTATTTGTGTGCCTTGTCATCATGTGATAGATGCAAATGAGTGTCACTATTTACAGGTCATTCATTTCCAATGTTCTTCGAAAATATGTCTGGTTCTGGGAAATACTTGATCGGAAAAATTTCAGGGTTGGCATCGGGGAAGGGCATCCAGCTGGAGAAAATCTGCCTCAACAAAATTCCATATCTAACCCATGCTAGCATGGAAAAGTAGATGTAAAAACGAAGGTAAAGAAGAAATATGAACATGTGATCTTCATTCATTGTTATGTTCTTGTACTAAATTTAATTCTTACGCAAGCCTGCCCTAAGAATGCCAGACATTTTTTCTACCATGAATGGACAGAGTATATTTCTTTTACAAAATCACCCAAAAGAGACGTTGTGTTAGATAATAATGTTGAAAACAGATTGTCCACAGCAACAGTATCCAGATGGATTTATTCCCGACATCTTATTACTACGAAAAAAAAAAATTATAATTTCTTCATCAGATTAAACCACAATGAATTCTGCTATTGGATATTCACATCATCATCATCGTTTAACGTCCGTTCTCCATGCTAGCATGGGTTGGACGGTTCGACCGGGGATCTGGGAAGCCAGAAGGCTGCACCAGGCTCCAGTCTAATCTGGCAATGTTTCTACAGCTGGATGCCCTTCCTAACGCCAACCACTCCGTGAGTGTAGTGGGTGCTTTTTACGTGCCACCCGCACAGGTGCCAGGCGAGGCTGGCAATGGCCACGGTCGGATTGGTGAAATTTACGTGCCACCAGCAAGGAAGCCAGTCGAGGCGGTGCTGGCAGTGGTGAGAAACCTTTGAGAGCTGAACAGCAGAAGGTCTTCAGACAAAAAGCCCCACTTCAGGCAAGTATTTCATCCCTTACCTTCTTACACTTTAAAAGGGGCCAGGCTGCCTCCACGGTGCCCTTCTACTAACACTTTGTAGCCACTTGGATATCAGAGACTTTAAACTGCTTGGAGATTTCACCTAGTTGGAAATCCTCTCCATTGACTCGGCTTTCAAGCTCATACTCGAAGAACTTTATTAAAAAAAAAAGGCTACCTGGCTATGTGGTAAAAAGCTTGCTTCCCAACCATGTGGCTCTGAGTTCTGTTCCAGTGTAGCACCTTAGGCAAGTGTCTTCTATAACCACAGCTTTTCGATATTATTATTATTATTCAGGCCACTGCTTGGAATTGAACTCAGAATCCAACAAGATCTAGAAAAGTCGTACATGAAAGAATTTGAAATGGTGAAAACGCGCCAGATTAAGAAGATTATGAAACTCAAAGGTCAGAGAATGAAGATTGAAGTCTGTCACCCACCTGTGAAAGCAGTAATTAATGTAAGTAGCCGACATCTAGAAAGCTCTGAAGAAGCAGTACTGAACAAAGGTCTCAGCTTTGCAACAACCATCAAGCGCATTCCATACTTGGACATAATAGCCCCTATTGAAGAGATAGCCATAAAGATACCAAAAGCTCAGGGAGATGAACTAAGGTGGAAAGTGAGACAAGTACTATAAAAAGCAAAACCTCCTAAACCAAGAAAAGTTTGCTATCAGAAGACTACAGAGTGACAATTCCATCATAATACTTCCAGCAGACAAGGGAAATGCTACAGTGGTGATGAAGAAGTCTGACTACTCTGAAAAACTGGAAGTCTTATAAGTGATGGTAGCTACAGCAAAGAAAAGAAAGACCCAACTCTGAAAACAGAGAGGAAATTGTCACAGACCTTGATCAAGAACAAGGATCACTTTACACCAATGAAGTACAGACAGCTGACTCAACACCACAGTAAACCACCACACATGTACGGTCTCCCTAAGATTCACAAGGATGGTATTCCGTTAAGACCTATAGTGAGCTGTAGAGGTTCAGCCTGTCATCCACTGAGCCGCTTCCTTGTGGATATATTCAGATATAATCAGTCCATTAGCAGGAAAGTCAACATCGTACGTGAAGAATTCCACCCACTTCACAGAATTGATCAAAGATACTCCCATTGAATCCGACCAGATGGTGAGTCTAGATGTGATAAGTCTGTTCACCAAAATCCCAGCTGGTAAAGCACTATCGGTGATTCAAGAAAAACTAGTGACAGACACCCATCTAAAAGAACATACTAGTATACCAATAAGAAACTTGATGGAAATATTGGCCCTCTGTGAAGAAACTACCTACTTCAGTATGGACACTGATATATATCGACAAGTGGAGGGTTTAGCTAAGGGTTTGCCATTATCACCGATAATAGCCAATATATACTTGGAATACTTTGAGAATTTGGCTTTAGGATCAACACCACTAAAACCAACCCTGTGGTTGCGATATGTTGATGATGCCTTTATACTCTGGCCCCACCAGGAAGATGTCCAAGTGCTGTTAGATCATGTGAACTCAATAAAACCATCCATACAGTTCACAATGGAAAAGGAAAAAGGCAATCAGCTAGCATTCCTGAACGTATTAATAACACGCACCAAGTATGGATTCACGATATCCATATACTGCAAGCCGACCTTCACTGGACGATACCTCAACTTTAATTCCCACCATCCATACAGAGTAAGAAGAGGGATTTCTCAGTGCCTAAAACACCATACAAAAAGTACACCATGAAGAAATGATCAAGCTCAATAACAATTTTTCAGTAACAACTACCCTAAAAACATACTATACACTCCAATTATGGAGAAAAGAGAGGGTAAAAACAGTAAACTGTCCACAGTCTGTCTACCCTATGTGAAAGGCCTCTCCGAAAAGATACAAAAGATATGCAGCTCATATGACATCAGGACAGTATTCAAGAGTAATACAACACTTCGCAAATATTGCCTTCAAGTAAAACCACCAATAGCAGAGAATATGACCAATTACTGCGTGTATTCCATCCCATGCAGCTGTGGTAGGTTATACAAAGGCGAAACAAAAATAAGGGTAGACGAACGTCGCAAAGCTGTGACACAAGGAGATATTGATAAATCGGGTATAGCTGATCATGTATGGAAAAACGGAGACCACCTCCCCCTGTGGGATGAAGTTAAAATAATAGACATAGAACACCACTGAAAGAATTGAATTGATTTATAAATGAGGTAAATACATTTTTTATACTTCTTAAAAATGATTTTAAAAGTATTAAACAGCAATTACCATGACCACATTACGAAACTAAAATAGTTCTCTTAACCGCTTACCCGACAGAAACGAATATATGCATTTTGACCGAAATCGTTTTTTTCTATCTCTGGCGAGTTAACTCGCCAAAATCGACAGCAAACGAGTTCCTTCGTCTAAAAGCGGGTTAACTCGTTTCTGCCCAAAGCGGTAATTTAAAATCAATATTATTGAATTAAAATTCATAATAAATAAGGTTTGAAATATACCTCGAAATCACCATTCAAAACATAGTAAAATAAAACAATTAAAAAATATCTCTGAAAAAATACATTTATTTTCAAAATAATTGTTGGGTAAGGGGTTAATGAAATAACCAATAAGTATTTGTAGCATGACCAATGTCAAAGGTCGCTGCGCACCACATATACAGGCTCAGGCTTGGCTGTGTGATCAGCAGTTGGCTTCCCAACCACATAGTTCCAGGTTCAGTCCCACTGTGTGGCACCTTGGGCAAGTGTTTTCTATAGCTTTGGACTGACGAAAGCCTTGGTGGTGGATTTGGTAAATGGAAACTGAAAGAAGCCTGTTATGTAATGGGGACATTATGTGTGTGGGTTGCAGGGACATAAACAAACCAATACCAGTTGTCAAGCAGTGGTGGGGGACAAACACACATGGATTCACTCAAACGTGTGTATTGTCATCATCAGCATTTAACATCTGTTTTCCATGCAGGCATGGGTTGGACAGTTTGACAGGACCTGACCAACTGAGGGACCATCTGAGGCTTCATGTCCGTTTTGTCATGGTTTCTGTTGCTGGATGCCCTTCTTAACGCCATATATATGTATGTGCGTGTAAGACGGTCTTCTTTCAGTTTCCACCTACCAAATCTATTCACAAGGCTTTGGTCAGCCTAAGGCTAGAGTAGAAGATACTTGCCCAAGGATGCTATGCAGATGAATGAACCATACTCTTTTACTCTCTTTTACTTGTTTCAGTCATTTGACTGCGACCATGCTGTAGCATGACCTTTAGTCGAGGAAATCGACCCCAGGACTTATTCTTTGTAAGCCTAGTACTTATTCCATTGCCAAACCGCTAAGTTACAGGGACGTAAACACACCAGCATCGGTTGTCAAGTGATGTTGGTGGGGGACAAACACAGACTCACAAACATATACACACACATACATATAAATATATACATATATACGATAGGCTTCTTTCAGTTTCCGTCTACCAAATCCACTAGGCTATAGTAGAAGACACTTACCCAAGATATCACGCAGTGGGACTGAACCCAGAACCATGTGGCTGGTAAGCAATCTACTTTCCACACAGCCAGTGTTGTTAATTTTAATTTTAGGTAATGTTTCGATATTAGTATATGACGTTAATCGTGAGTGTGTTTTGTTCAACTCTGTCGAGCAGAGTCACATCATAGGCTGTTGCCGTAAGATTATCTTTTTTTTTTTTTAGATTATCTTTATGGTTTTTAGTAGGGTTTTTAACTGTTTTGATATCAACACTTGTTTTAATTTTAATGACGAAGCTGTTAAAGTATCTTGGGGAGGCCTACAAATAAAAAAAAATCTTACTGCTACGCTTCTGTAAACACCTTAGAAATTGGTTATCGTAGACAATTTTAGTAGGGAGGATTATCAGAGAAATAAAGCCACGCTATAATAATAATAAATGCCCTGATGCAGTACTAGGCAGTGGCTCTCGTGGCTTCTGATCTTAACTGATTGCAAGTGTTATCATGTACATTGTTTTGTCTTGGTATAAAAGATGGGCTACAGCAAATGTTCTGCTCAATACCACAGATTTGCTTGTCAGTTGTTTGACCTTAACCAGTTGACCATTTCCCTTTGTGGCTGACGATATGTGCATCTCTGATCACAAGCAGAAGTAGTGGGGGAGCATCATAGCCATATGTTGGGAGGAATTCTTTGGGGTTTGAATAATTCAACTCTGGAGACATGGGTGTGTCATTCAACATCCTTAAACAACCCTTATTCAGGGACCTTTTGAGTGGGATGGGTTACTCGACCACAAGAAAATTCTAACTGGGCCCCACTTGCAAGGTCATGTGCTGTTTATCTTGATATCAGATCTCCATGTCGCGCACATATGGTTGTGATGCATGTACCTGGTGTACCCTTATCAGACGGGTAGTCATAACGGGTATACTTGGCTTTGTATATTTTACCCCAGTGTCACTTTTATGGCATGCACTGCTCTCTCACTCAATAATAATAATAAGCCTTTCTACTAAAGGCATAAGGCCTGAAATTGTGGAGGAGGGAACTAGTCGATTACATCGACCCCAGTGTTTCCATTGTATTTAATTTAACGATGAAAGGCAAAGTCGACCCCCAGCGGAATTTGAACTCAGAACGTAAAGACGGACGAAATGCCGCTAAACGTTCTGCCCGGCGTGCTAACGACTCTGCCAGCTCGCCGCCATTAATGATAATAGTAATAATACTTTCTACCATTGGCAGAAAGACTGAAATTTTCGGAAAGTGGGGCTAGTCGACTGTATTGACCCCAGTGCTCGACAGGTAATTAATTAGCACACACAGACGTACACGGCATTCTTTCGGTTTAACTCGACAGAATCAAAACACATCACCGTGGAAGCAAATGACAGTTCGATTCTGTTTCCTGCTTGGAAATTTGCGGATTTTACATACACACGTGAAACAGGTAAGAACAAATATGCAAAGCTTTTTTTTCTTCAAGTTTAAAACGAGACATTGCTGGCATAATTTCGTCATATCTGTTACTCCACAACCCACGGAAATACCCGAGGTGAAATGTTTTGATTTTGTCGAGTTATATCGAAAGAATGCCTCTTTTGGCGATCTTTCGTCTCTAGTAGACCTTTCCGTCGATTTCCGTGAAAATCTTCTTTTTTTTTTTACATATGGGCCTGCGGGAACTTCTGAAGTAATATACATACATAAAAACATACACCGAGTAAAAAATTTCAGTTATCTCTTTCTTTCACACATTACTCTGTCTCTTCACACACACTAACAGAAGCACTTCACTTACACAACATACTTTCTGTCTCCCACACCCCATCAAACACACACACACACACACACACACACATGTACATGTACATCAATGCTCCCATGCACGGTAACTTCAAAATGCTTAGCGGTATTTCGTCTGTCGTTACGTTCTGAGTTCAAATCCCGCCGAGGTCGACTTTGCCTTTCATCCTTTCGGGGTCGATAAATTAAGTACCAGTTACGAACTAGGGTCGATGTAATCGACTTAATACCTATGTCTGTCCTTGTTTGTTCCCTCTGTGTTTAGCCCCTTGTGGGTAATAAAGAAATAGGTAACTTCAAAAGAAGTTCCCTCGTCATACAATTGCTTTCTCTTAGTCTCTTTCGCTCTCATTACTTCAAAAGTTCCCGCAAGCCCATATGTAAAAAAAAAAAATTTTTTTACGGAAATCGACGGAAAGGTCTACTAGAGACGAAAGATTGCCATGTTTTGATTTTGTCGAGTTATATCGAAAGAATGCCTCTTTTTCCACTTCGATACGCCAAAGAGAACAAGCACGCAATTGACAAGACAACATGTGCTCACGGAAACTAACGGATATTTTGTTTTCATTCGTCTACTGAAAACGAAGCCACGCCTTTTAATCGATTCCAAAGGGATGAAAGGCAAAGTTGACCTCGGCGGAATTTGAACTAAAGACGACTGAAATAGCTCCAAGCATTTTGTCTGGCGTACTAACGATTCTCCAAGCTTGCTGCCATAAATGATGAAAAATGGTTAAAAGTTTTTTTAATTTTTTTTGTAACTTAGGAATATATTTCTATTTACTGACATTTGATAAGTGACTTTTAAACGCTGACATAGGTTTCGAAAGGAAAACTCAAGTCTAATTTTGTTTCTTCACCAGATTGTTTTTGATCTTATTATAGTGATAATAGGGGTACGCTATAGTTAAAGACCGCTAGGTGTTGTAGGCGTCAGCAGACAGCCTTATCACGTGATCAGGAGGAAATGTAGAATAAGTATTTCTACATAACATTAATTTAAGAACGATGCTGTCAGCTGGCCGGTTAGCTCAGTTGGTTAGAGCGTCGTGCTAATAACGCGAATGTCGTGGGTTCGAGCCCCATACTGGCCAATCCGAAATTTTTTTTTTTATTTTTCTTTCCATAGTGTTTTGTTGCATACATACGACGGACATATATGTACAGTTGTGCTTTATTCTCAGATCACTGTCTTGGAAGCGTTCCAGTCGTGACTATCCTGTTTTTTTTTTGTTTGTTTAACAGACAAACGGATTAAGTCGATTACATCGACCCCAGTGCGAAGCTGTACTTTTATTTATCGACCCCGAAAGGATGAAAGGCAAAGTCGAAATTCCGCCGAGGTCGACTTTGCCTTTCATCCTTCGGGGTCAATAAATTAAGTACCAGTTACACACTGGGGTCGATGTAATCGACTTAATCCGTTTGTCTGTCCTTGTTTGTCTTCTCTATGTTTAGCCCCTTGTGGGCAATAAAGAAATATATATTACAGACAACAGAACTCTAGTTAAACAAACAAACAAAAAAAACAGGATAGTCACGACTGGAACGCTCCAGGACAGTGATCTGAGGATAACGGGATGATCCACCACCCACTTCGACCTGGTGCTGAATAATGGAAGAGTGGAAGCGGAGGGGTTATTAAAAGGCAGAATCATTAAAATGCCGGACAAAATGCTTATCGGCATTTCGTCCGTATTTACTTTCTGAGTTCGATGTACGTATGTGTATTCAGTGGACTTGTGCAGAAATTACGGAGTGACTCAAAGGTCGATAGTTTCGTTCGTTGGCAATAATCCTTATTGGCAGAAGGTCTGAAATTTTGGAGTTGGGGACGGGCTCCTGGATATCGACCCCACCCCCGCCCGGTGCTTAACTGGTACTTTATTTTATCAACCCGAGAAATGAGAGGCAAAGTCGACCTCAGTGGAACTCGAACTCAGAACGGACGAAACGCCGGTAAGTGTTTGTTTCTTTTGGCCGTACTAACGATTCTTCCAGCTCGCCACCTTAATTCTATATACACACACATACATACCAGTGAACACACACACACATACTCACCACTGAACACACATACAAACCACCGAACACACATACACATACTCACCACCGAACACATATACGCACAAACACATACTTACAACCGAACACGCATACACACACACACCACCGAACACACATGCACATACTCACCACGGAACACACATGCACATACTCACCACTGAACACATACACACACACACCACTGAACATACACACACACACACACCACTGAATACACATACTCACCACTGAACATACACAGACACACACACCACTGAATACACATACTCACCACTGAACACATACACACCACTGAATACACATACGCATACTCACCACTGAACATACACACACACACACACCACTGAATACACATACTCACCACTGAACACATACACACCACTGAATACACATACGCATACTCACCACTGAACATACATACACACACACACACACACACCACTGAACGCATACATACACACACACACACCACTGAACACATACATACACACACACACCACTGAATACACATACTCACCACTGAACACACATACTCACCACTGAACACACACATACCACTGAACACACATACACATACGCACACATATACACGCTAAACACAATTCCTTCTGATTTTGGCAGAAGGCCAGTAATTGTAAGGGCGAGGCACTAATGAATTACATTCACCCCCGCAAACGATGAAAGTCAAAGTCGGATTCGGCAGAATTCGAACTCAAAACTCAAAACTAATTCCGCCTCAATAATAACAATAACAATAACAATAAAAAATAATATACGTAAATAATCATTAAAAAAACCCGAAAGAAAAGCGCGGGTTTTATAAACAGCGAAAGGGGAGATCACCCATGACGTTGTATACGACAGCGACATCAGTTCTCTGGTTGGTGATCCAGACGTTGCACGCTGATTGACAGCATGACTAAACGACGACATTAACAACAACACAACAACAACAGGTTCGACACTTGCAGCAGAAAATATAATACCACCGCCGTCGTCATCATCATCATCATTAACATGAATACCATCACGAAGAAGAACAGCAGCAGCAGCAATAATAAGCGGAGCAGTCAATCAGTCAGTCAAGTAGTTTAAGCTTTGCTGTCAGTTCCACTACCACCGCCACTACAATCACCATCACTACTACTACTACTACTACTACTACTACTACCACCACTACAATCACCATTCACTACTACTACCACCACCGTTACAATCACCATCACTACTACTACTACCACCGTTACAATCACCATCACTACTACTACTACCACCGCCACTACAATCACCATCACTACTACCACCGCCACTACAATCACCATCACTACTAATATTACTACCGACACTACTACTACTACTACTACACCGCCACTACAATCACCATCACTACTATCACCGCCACTACAATCACCATCACTACTACTACCACCGACATTACTACTACTACTACCACCGCCACTACAATCACCATCACTACTACTACCACCACCATTGCTACTATTGTCTTCACCATCGCCGCCACCACCACTAACAATTTTATAATAATTTTATTATTTACCCCCTCCCTCCCCTATAAGTTAATGCAATCGTCTGTACTACCACCACCACCACCACCATCGGAACTGCTACAATCATCCCTCCACCACCACTACCACTCCTTTAATGACCAACGTCCCCAAAGCTAATCTTATTTCTACTTTTCTTGAGCCCTAGGCCTCTCAAGGCAGGCTACCCAGCAACCACAGTATTCAAAGTGACGGCAGTGACAGCATCCCTCAGGGCCAGCAATTTTAAAGGTAAGATGGGGAAAAAAATCGATGACATTGACCCTAGTATGATTTGAACTCAGAAACCAGAACCAGGAGAAATGCTACAAAGCAATTCCCCATCACCACCACCACCATCATACATATCTTTTTTTCCTCTCTTTCCTCAATGTTATTTTTGTGTTGTTGGGGGTTTCAATTCTGACCAACGGACCTCACCTTTTTTAACTAGTTATTATTATTTTTTTTTTTTGGAAGCACACCGTCGGTTACGACGATGAGGGTTCCGGTTGATCCGAATCAACGGAACAGCCTGCTCGTGAAATTAACGTGTAAGTGGCTGAGCACTCCACAGACACGTGTACCCTTAACGTAGTTCTCAGGGATATTCAGCGTGACACAGAGAGTGACAAGGCCGGCCCCTTGAAATACAGGTACAACAGAAACAGGAAGTAAGAGTGAGAGAAAGTTGTGGTGAGAGAGTACAGCAGGGATCACCACCATCCCTTGCCGGAGCCTCGTGGAGCTTTAGGTGTTTTCGCTCAATAAACACTCACAACGCCCGGTCTGGGAATCGAAATTTAACTAGTTATACTTACTGAACAAAGATAGGTTTTACTTATCTCTGTTTGAACGGGCTTCATTCAGTTTCCGTTTACCAAATCCACTCACAAGTCTTTGGTCGGCCCGAGGCTACAGTACAAGACACTTGCCCAAGGTGCCATGCAGTGGGACTGAACACGGAACCATGTGATTGGTAAGCAAACTACTTACCACACAGCCACTCCTGCGCCTATATATATGTGTATATATATATATATATACACACACTCACACATGTGTGTATGTGTGTGAGTATGTATAGGTTCAAACCTATCTGACCCAACCTTTGCATTTTGCTCTCCTATAATTTGATTTAATTAATTTATTTACCAAAGTTTGCCGTAACTATGCATAGTCCTGAGATGAAAGGGGTAAACGTTTTTATTTCTCTTTCTATTTCAGAATTACAACTATTTAGCGGTTTGAGTTTGGCTGCTCTTTCTAGTGAGTCGAATGTCCTATATGGCCATTCCTTATATTGATGAATGTATATTATATAGTCTTTGACTATTTTTTCTTTCTCACTAGACCACTGGTAGCGGAAAATTTTTTCTAGAGTTTTTCAGTACCCTTATATTTATTAATATATATATATATATGTATATATATATATATATAACCGGAAGGCTTCATCAGGCCCAGTCAGATTTGGCAGTGTTTCTACGGCTGGATGCCCTTCCTAACGCCAACCACTCCGTGAGTGTAGTGGGTGCTTTTTACGTGCCACCTGCACAGGTGCCAGACAAAGCTGGCAACGGACATGAGCGGATGGTGCTTTTACGTGCCAATGGCACGGGGGCCAGGCGAGGCTGGCAACGGACATGAACGGATGGTGCTTTTACGTGCTACCAGCACGGGGGCCAGGCGAGGCTGGCAATGGACACGAGCAGACGGTGCTTTTACGTGCCATGGGCACAGGGGTGAGGCTAGGCTGGCAACGGACAAACGATTGGATGGTTTGCTTAACCACAGCTGCAATTTCCACTGATGTTGATTTGGTTTGATTTTGACTGTTCTCACTGGTCTTGCCGGGTCTTCTCACGCACAGCATACTTCCATAGGTTTCGGTCTTTAGTCATTTCCTTGGTGAGACCTAAAGTTCGAAGGTCGTGCTTCACCACCTCGTCTCAGGTTTTCCTGGGTCTACCTCTTCCACAGGTTCCCTCAACTGCTAGAGTGTGGCTCTTTTGCACACAACTATCTTCACCCATTCTCTTCACATGCCCATACCAGCGCAGACGTCTCTCTTGCACACCGCAACTGATGCTTCTTAGGTCCAACTTTTCTCTCAAGGTACTTACACTCTGTCGATTATGAACACTGACATTACACATCCATCGGAGCATACTGGCTTCATTTCTTGCGAGCTTACGCATATCCTTAGCAGTCACAGCCCATGTTTCACTACCATGTAGCATGGCTGTACGTACACATGCATCATACAATCTGCCTTTTACTCTGAACGAGAGGCCTTTTGTCACCAGCAGGGGTAAGAGCTCTCTAAACTTTGCCCAGGCTATTCTTACTCTAGCAGTTACACTTTCAGCACACCCACCCCTGCTACTGACTTGGTCACCTAGGTAGCGGAACTATCAACTACTTCTAGTTTTTCTCCCTGGAACGTGGTAGACGTTGGTCTCTGCACATTTTCAGTGTTTATTGCTCCTGAGCATCTGCCACAGACAAAAACTATTTTCCTAGTTAGCCTTCTTTTGACATTGCTACACCTCTTATGTGTCCATAGCTTGCACTTGGTGCACCTTATAGAGTTTCTACCTACACCTTTTTTACAGATTGAGCAGGGCCATCTACCTGAAGGCGTTTGTGACTTGTCTACTTTCCTACTTATTAGGACTTTGGTTTTGGCTAGATTGATTCTGAGGCCCTTCGATTCTAGACCTTGCTTCCTCACCTTGCTTGAATTCCTCCGTTATTGCCTAGAGGACTATAATAAATAGGAGGGGACTGAGGACTGAACCTTGGTGGACCCCAACCTCTACCCGGAATTCTTCACTGTACTCGTTGCCAACCCTCACCTTACTAGCAGCATCTCTGTACATGGCTCGCACAGCTCTAACTAACCATTCATCTATCCCTAGTTTCCTCATTGACCACCAGATAAGGGATCGGGGGACCCTGTCAAAGGCTTTCTCCATGTCAACAAAAGCCAGGTACAGGGGCTTGTCTTTGGCTAGGTATTTCTCCTGCAGCTGTCTTACCAGGAATTAGCATCAGTCAGAGTACTTCTCCCTGGCACGAACCCAAACTGCATCTCATCTAAGCTAATTCTCTCTCTAATTAGTTGGGCTATAAACCCTCTCCGTAACCTTCATTACTGATCCCGCAGCTTGATACCCCTGTAGTTATTTGTATCTAGAGCATCACCTTTACCTTTGTAGCAGTTGACTATTATGCTGCTACACCAGTCATTGGGTATGACTCCTTCGTGTATCACCTGGTTAACTTACGGGTGAGTAGGCTATAGCTGACACTACCAGATATTTTGAGCATCTCTGCAGTAATACCTGATGGGCTGGGGCTTTCCCTGTTTTCATGCTTGTAATTGCCTTAACTACTAAGGAACTGTCACTCGGATTGCTGGTCCCTCTGTTGGGTCGACATTCGGCAGACTCTCTTTATCCCATTCATTTTCCTCATTCAGCAACCTTTCATAGTGGCGTCTCCAAACCTCTCTCTTTGCATCCTCATTTAGCGCAAGTGAACCGTCATCCTTGCGAACACATTTCTCTCCTACCACATCACGATTCTCTCTCACACACTGTCTTGCAACACGAAATACCTCAGGTCTTTCATCATCCCGGTGCAGGACATTGGCAAATTTTTTCTCATCTGCTTCCCCACTGGCTAAATACACCTGCCTCCTAGCCTCCCTTCTTGCAGTCTGATAAACTTCCCTGCTACCACCGTTCTTCCAGTCCTTCCAAGCCTGTTTCTTTTGTCTAATAGCCCTGTCAACAATATTGTTCCACCACCACGTTATTTTTGGGTCTTGAGGGGACTTTGCACCAGCAAAGATCTGGTCAGTGGCTTTCAGCAGGTTTGTCCCTTAGAAGCGTCCAGTTGTCTTCTACCCCATGTGTAGCTATACCCCCTTCTATTTCGTCAAAGGCTTCAAGTAACATGTCTCTAAATCTCTGTCCATTTGCAGGGTCTTTAAGCTTCCAGACCCTTCTTCTCCATGTTGGTCGTCTTCTAGTCGCCCTCTTAGTCCTGATCCTAAAGTCACTAACTACCAGTCTATGTTGTGGGGTACATTCTTCGCCTGGGAAGGTTTTGGCATTTATAAGCAGCCATCTTTCCCTTTTTCTGGCAAGGATGTAGTCGATTTGGCTAGTATGCCGGCCCGATCGGTAGGTGACCAGGTGGCTTGTCGGTTTCCTGAAGTCATAAGACTATTCGCATCGCAGAACTCCAGCAGCCTGGTTCCCTCCTCGTTGCGGGAACCATAACCGTAGCCTACATGCACGCCATGGAAGCCTCCAGCACATCGTCCAACATGCCCACTGAAGTCACCAGCCACAAAAAGAAGATCCCTGTCTTTCGTCAATGACGTGGTCTGCAGTAGGGTGTCATAGAAACAGTCTTTCTGTCCATCAGGTAGCCCTGGCTGAGGGGCATAGGCCAATATAATAGTTGCTAAACTATGATGGAGCACTAATCTAATCTTAAGTATTCTGTCACATACTCTGACTACCTCGATTACCTTATCTACCCATTTTTCGTCGATAAGCATGCCCACACCCCCGACCCCATCAGTATTCCCAGTATGTGAGGAACCTAGCAGAACCTCCTCTCCACCTCACTTCTTGAATGCAGCATATATCAACACACCTCCGTTCAAGCAATTCAACGATCTCGCCAGATCTGCCTTTCAGTGTGCCAACCCTGAGGGTGTGGGTGGGAGTGGTATTGGCCCTAGTAGCGTCATGGACCTGAAAGGAAAACTTGCGTTTGGCAGGATTCATAGACAAACAATAAAACTCAAGTTCAAACCGCGTACACAACACTAAACATATCTTGCAATGAATGACCACTACCTTTTATGGAAGGAGGTGGGGTGGCATAAGACTGTGAAGTGTATCTTGCAATGAATGACCAACCTTTTATGGTAGGGGTGGGGGGTGGCGTAAGACTTGAAGTGTACAAGGGAGACAAGGATGAGAAAATTAGGACTTCCTGTACTGGTGGAGGGGGTGGGAAGGGCGGGTGGCACCGCGCAGAAAACCGCAGCCATTCCTTTTTGGAGAGAAATAGTTATTAGTAGGTATAAAATACCTAAATTTGAGAGAGAGATATTTTGCCTATCTTGGGAGATGCGTGAGCTATATTTATCTTAGCGATAAAGAGCCTATATAAAATTATAATACATTTATTCTATATTTAACGAGGACGTTAAATATTAGGAGCGAGCTATAGGATTAAATATATATTTAAACACAAGACATGAGACAACGATATAATT
>NC_043022.1:18685551-18708051 GCF_006345805.1 Octopus sinensis
CATAACACACCAGCATCGTTTCAAAGCAATGCTAGGGGACAAACACAGACACACAAACATACACGCACACACATATATATGTATAATATATATATATATACGATGGGCTTCTTTCAGTTTCCGTCTACCAAATCTACTCACAAGGCTTTGGTCGGCTCGAGGCTATAGTAGAAAACACTTGCCCAAGGTGCCATGCAGTAGGACTGAACCGGAACGATGTGGTTGGTAAACAAGCTACTTACCACACAGCCACTCCTGCATGGTGATAGTGGTGGTAGAGATGACATAGGTGGTGGTGATAACCTAACAAGCACTACCTACCTTACATGCTGGATGACACCACAGCTGTGGTGCACTGTACTCCGTCTGCAGGACTCGGATCTCTTCCCAATGGAAATCATCCTTCGATTCCATAACCAACAGCCACGCATCATTGAAGATCTGCAAAGAGAATTTGGAAGCACTGAATAAAGACACAGACATTTGCTGGGTGAGGGACGGACGCACAGACACCTTGTAGGGAGAAGGGGGAAATCTGCTCTCACAGTTCTTTCTAATTTTGGCACAAGGCCAGCAATTTTAAGGAGGGTGGGGTTAGTCAATACCATCAATTGGGTGAGAAGTAGGGAGGGGTGCAAAGACAAACAGACACAATGGGCTTCATTTAGTTTCCGACTGTCGTCAAGTACACACATAAGGAGCGGATTTGATAGACAAAAGTATGAAAGGTGAAGTTGATCTCAACAAAATTTGAGCTCTGAACACAAGAAGTTAGAAGTGCCACTAAGCACTGTGCCTGATGCGCTCACCACCTAATAATAATAATAATAATAATAATAATAATAGTGGTTTCAAGTTTTGCCACAAGGGCAGCAATTTTTGGGGAGAGGATGAGTCGATTATCTGGGCCCCAGTGTTCAACTGGTAATTATTTTATTGACCCCAAAAGGTAAAGCTGACGTCGGCAGAATTTGAACTCAGAACGTAGTGACGGGCGAAATACTGCCAAGCACTTTGTCTGGCATCTTAACGACTCTGCCAGCTCGTCGCCTTAATGACAATAATAGAAATAATCCTTTCTACTATAGGCATGAAATTTGAAATTTCACAGGGATGGGTGGGGTGTAAGTCAATTACATTGACCTCAGTGTATAACTGGTACTTATTTTATGGACCTTGAAAGGATACGGAATTTGAACTTAGAATATAAAACGAAAAATGCTGCCAAACATTTTCTCCATTGTGCTAAAGATTCTGCCAATTTGCAACCTAATAATAATAATAATCTTTTCTACTGTAGGTACAAGGCCTGAAATTTGGGCAAAGGATTAAGTCAATTACATTAACCCCAGTAATCAACTGGTACTTATTCAATTGGTCCTGAAAGGATAAAAGGCAAAGTCGACCATGGCAGAGTTTGAACTCAGAACGTAGCGGTAGACAAAATACCTATTTCTTTACTACCCACAAGGGGCTACACACAAAAGAGACAAACAAGGACAGACAAATGGATTAAGTCGATTACATCGACCCCAGTGCGTAACTGGTACTTAATTTATCGACCCCGAAAGGATGAAAGGCAAAGTCGACCTCGGCGGAATTTGAACTCAGAACGTAACGACAGACGAAATACCGCTCAGATTTCACCTGGCATGCTAATTCTGCCAGCTTGCCACCTTAATAATAATTAATTCATTCATTGGCCACAAGGGCTTACATAAAATTACATTAAAACACATACAACAACATAAAAGATAAAAACAGGACGATACAATTGGTTTTACAATGTGTAAACAATATATATAACGATTAAAAATTAAACAATTTAAAACTCCCAATAGGGAAGGTGCTTTAACCCTTTCGTTACTGTATTTCTGTTGAGATGCTCTGTGTTTCTTTCAATTACTTTAAATATAACAAAGAATTTAGTAAAATAACTGGCACCCGGCAGATGCCAGGACCTCTGGACTGGAGATACCTAAAAAGCACTATCCGAATAATGGCCAAAGCCAGTGCCGCCTCGACTGGCTTCCGTGCAGGTGGCACGTAAAATGCACCAATCCGACCGTGGCCGATGCCAGCCTCGCCTGGCACCAGTGCAGGTGGCATGTAAAAAGCACCCACTACACTCACGGAGTGGTTGGCATTAGGAAGGGCATCCAGCTGTAGAAACTTAGTTATCATGAAGCTAGTGTTAGGAACATAGATTGTGACCAAGGTTTAATGGAAGATTTTAATTCAAAACTTATGAAAGCAAGACATTTGTACTCAGAGCCAGAAGTGGTTTCAGCCAGGTTGGTTATGAAAGGGTTAATTTAGATCACTTTAACCCTTTTGTTACCATATTTCTGTTGAGATGCTCTGCATTTCTTTCAATTACTTTAAATCTAACCAAGAATTTAGTAAAATAACTTAATTATCATTCAGCTAGTGTTAGGAGCATAAATTGTGATTAAGGTTTGGTGCAAGATTTTAATTCGGAACTTATGGAAACAAGACATTAGTACTCAGAGCCAAAGCCGGTTCCATTAAGTAATCATCATGTTGATGCAACACAGATTATGTTTTCAGGTTTTTTAGATGAAGTTTCCAGAAATAACCCAATAGTTTTACCTTTAATTCTGTGAATATTGAAAGAAACACGAAGCGTCTCAAAATAAATACAGTAACAAAAGGGTTAGACACTTTATGCTCAATTTCATAGACTTGATACACAACACTCATAAAATATTCACACTTATTTTTCCATTTTCCCACCAAACAATAAAAATATCCTGTACATATTATAACCTTTACTTAAATTGCATATATCTGCCACATAAATAGGTGTGTGTATATTTCACACGGAATTGTACTTATACTCTTTTACTCTTTTACTTGTTTCAGTCATTTGACTCGGCCATGCTGGAGCACTGCCTTTAGTCGAGCAAATCGACCCGGGACTTATTCTTTGTAAGCCCAGTACTTATTCTATCGGTCTCTTTTGCCGAACCGCTAAGTGACGGGGACGTAACACACCAGCATCGGTTGTCAAGCAATGCTAGAGGGACAAACACACAGACACACACACACCACATATATAATATATATAATATATATATATATATATAATATATATATATAATATCTACATATATACATATATACGACAGGCTTCTTTCAGTTTCCGTCTACCAAATCCACTCACAAGGCATTGGTCGGCCCGGGGCTATAGCAGAAGACACTTGCCCAAGATGCCACGCAGTGGGACTGAACCCGGAACCATGTGGTTGGTTAGCAATTTTTTTTAAAAAATACACTTTTCACTATCCACGCACCAGTATCGCTCCACCCCCTCTCTCTCTCTGCCTTTCTTTAACCACATCCCTCAGCTAAAATTATATTTCTAACTCTCTTCCTCTATATCACTACCTTCATCTTTTTTAACCATGTAATAAACATTACATTCCCCCTACCATACATCATGGACACTTTTTCTCTCTCCTTTTCCCTTTAACTAATCACTTGAAAGCATTACTATTACATTCCCTCTACCTCACATCATGGACACTTCTCTCTCCCTCTTTTTCTCTAATCATGTGAAAGTGTTACCAACAGGCTAAGTAACGTAATGTCAAGTGGAATTATTATTCGAACCTTTCTACTAAAGGCACAAGGACTGAAATTTTGACGGTAAGGAAACTAGTCGATTACACTGATCCCATTTTACAACTGGTACTTATTTCATTATCCCAAAAGGATAAAAGGCAAGGTCAACATTGATGGAATTTGAACTCTGAACATAAAGATGGACAAAATGCCACTAGGCATTTTGTCTGGCATGTTAATGATTCTACCAGCTTGCCACCTTAACAATATAATGATGATGATGATGATAATAATCCTTTCTACAATAGGTACAAGGCCTGAAATGTTGGGGGAGGGGACTAGTCAATTTAATTGACCCCAATTTATCAACCCAGAAAAGATGAAAAGCAAAGTCGACCTCGGAGGAATCTGAATTCAGAACATAGAGATAGATGAAATACCGCTAAGTATTTCACCTGGTGTGCTAACGATTCTACCAGCTTGCTGCCTTAACAATAATAATAACAACGATAATGATAATAATGAAGGTTCATGGCTCAGTGGTTAGAGCGTCGAGCTTACGATCGTGAGGTTGTGAGTTCAAATCCTGGACCGGGTTGAGTGTTGTGTTCTTGAGCAAGACACTTCATTTCACGTTGCTCCAGTTCACTCATCTGCAGAAATGAGTTGCGACGTCACAGGTGCCAAGCTATATCGGCCCATTTTGCCTTTCCCTTGGATAACACCGGTGGCGTGGAGAGGGGAAGCTGGTATGCATGGGCGACTGCTGGTCTTCCATAAACAACCTTGCCCGGACTTGTACCTGGTAGGGTAACTTTCTAGGTGCAATCCCACGGTCAGTCATGACTGAAGGGGGTTTCAATAATAATGATGGCTTCAAATTTCAAGACAGGAAGTAAGATGATTACATTAGACACCAATGCTTCACCAGTACTTATTTTAGCCACCCTGAAAGGACCCGGAATGTAAAGCTGGACAAAATACAACAATGTATTTTGCCTGTCAGCTCATTCCCTTAATAATCATCATCATCATCATCGTTTAACGTCCATTCTCCATGCTAGCATGGGTTGGACGGTTTGACCGGGGATCTGGGAAGCCAGAAGGCTGCACCAGGCTCCAGTCTTATCTGGCAATGTTTCTACAGCTGGATGCCCTTCCTAATGCCAACCACTCCGTGAGTGTAGTAATAATAATACTAATAATGATGATTAATAGAAATACCTGATTTGGCCCACCACAGCCACCAAGGATAAGAATGTGTTTGTGACTCAGGACAATCTGAAATAGATAAGAGAGAAAGAGTGAAGGCATGAGATAAAGATTAATAAATCAGCAATTACAAGGCGCAGGAGTGGCTGTGTGGTAAGTAGCTTGTTTACCAACCACATGGTTCCGGGTTCAGTCCCACTGCGTGGCACCTTGGGCAAGTGTCTTCTGCTATAGCCTCGGGCCGACCAAAGCCTTGTGAGTAGATTTGGTAGACGGAAACTGAAAGAAGCCCTTTATATATATGTAGGAGTGGCTGTGTGGTAAGTAGCTTGTTTACCAACCACATGGTTCCAGGTTCATTCCCACTGCGTGGCACCTTGGGCAAGTGTCTTCTACTATAGCCTCGGGCCGACCAAAGCCTCGTGAGTGGATTTGGTAGACGGAAACTGAAAGAAGCCCGTCGTATATATGTATATATATATATATATATATATACGTGCGTGTGTTTGTGTGTCTGTGTTTGTCCCCCTAGCATTGCTTGACAACCGATGCTGGTGTGTTTATGTCCCCGTTACTTAGCGGTTCGGCAAAAGAGACCGATAGAATAAGTACTGGGCTTACAAAAGAATAAGTCCCGGGGTCAATTTGCTCGATTAAAAGGCGGTGCTCCAGCATGGCCGCAGTCAAATGACTGAAACAAGTAAAAGAGTAAAAGAGAGAGATTGATTATTGGGATCAGAGTTAGATATAGAGATGGGATATATCTACTATGGAAACACAAACACTATTGATATATCTATAATAATAAAAGCAAAATTCTGTCTGTCCGTCTGAGACCCTGGTATTTCAGTCTACATTTGCTTTACATAGACACGTTATACCTTTGTGGAATCAGGACGATCCTGGGATTGAAACCAAATCCCCTTCATTCGGTTCTTGAACATCGAGCATTGGGATCCGATTTAAAGGATTTGGGTTGCTATTTCTAGCAGGTAAAGTTTGTTTGATTCATGCCATCTTGGTCGGTGTTTATCAGATGATGCCAGAGAACAAGGAGGAGATAAATGACATTTGCTTCATTGATTTTATGTCGAGATAAGAACTTTGGGACAAATGGCCAACAGTTGGAATTCAAATTGGGACTGGAACAATAAAATAATTGCATTACAGAATTAATTCTCTTCCATCTTTAACCTCTGATCAAACACTACAGGGCATATAGTCATTATGGATGTATTATCATCATCATCATCTTTTAACGTCCGCTTTCCATGCTGGCATGGGTTGGACGTTTGACTGAGGACTGGCAAAAACCAGGAGGCTGCACCAGGCTTCAATCTGATCTGGTACAATTTCTACAGCTGGATGCCCTTCCTAATGCCAGCCATTCCGAGTGTAGTGGGTGCTTTTTATGTACTACTGGCACAGGAGCCAGTCAGGCGGTGCTGGCATCGACTATGCTCAAATGGTGCTTTTTACATACCAGTGGCACAGGACCAGTCAGGCGGCACTAGCATCAACCATGTGTGAATGGTGCTTTTTATGTGCCACCAGCATGGGTGCCAGTCAGGCACTACTGGCATCAGCCACGGCAATGACAACTTCACTCAACAGATCTTCGCAAGCACAGTTCATTGTCCAATGATTGAAGGGTACTCTTAATGGGCCGATTATGCTGCACTGGCTTAGGCCACAGTTACAGTCTCACTTGGCTTGCCAGATCTTCTCAAGCACGGCATATCTCCAAAGGTCTTGGTCACTCATCATCACCTCTGTGTGGCCCAATGTTCAAAGATCGTGCTTCACCACCTCATCCCAGGTCTTCCTGGGTCTACCTCTTCCATAGGTTCCCTCTACTGCTAGGGCATGACAGTTTTTCACACAGCTGTCCTCATCTGTAAGCAACACATATTTATCCAATATACTGCTGGTAAAGTACCTAGATTCTTCATACATAAATGATTTTTATAATTTGTATTCTTATCTTATATGTATTGAAATCGAATTGAACCAGCCAGGATCGGTCCCGTGGGTCCCTGGTGGTACGTATAAAAGACTATCCGACTTGTGGCCGATGCCAGCGCCGCCTCGACTGGCTTCCGTGCCGGTGGCACATAAAAACACCAATCGACCGTGGCCGTGCAGACTCGCCTGGCACCTGTGCAGGTGGCACGTAAAAAGCACCCACTACACTCACGGAGTGGTTGGCGTTAGGAAGGCATCCAGCTGTAGAACATTGCCAGATAAGACTGGAGCCTGGTGCAGCCTTCTGGCTTCCCAGATCCCGGGTCGAACCGTCCAACCCATGCTAGCATGAGAATGAGACGAAACGATGATGATGATGATATGTATGCTATTAAGGTTCTTATTTTGTTAAATGAATAAATAATTCAACATTCTAATATCCGAAAGTTGATAAACAAACTAAATTTGTTTCTCCATTTTCTTATTTGTATTATATATATATGTGTGTGTGTGTGTGTGTCTGTGTGTCTGTCCCCCTAACCATCGCTTAATAACAGATGTTGGTGTGTTTACGTCTCCATAACTTAGCGGTTCAGCAAAAGATACCAATAGAATAAGTACTACTGGGCTTACAAAGAATAAGTTCTGGGGTCGATTTCTTTGACTAAAGGCAGTGCTCCAGCATGGCTGCAGTCAAATGAGTGACACAAGAATAAAAGAATATGCACACACACACACACACACATGTATGGCAGGCATGGACATGTGGTTAGGAAGCTTGTTTCTCAGCCATATGGTTTCGGGTTCAGTCCCACTGCGTGGCACATTGGGCAAATGTCTTCTGCTATAGCCTTGGGCTGACCGAAACCTTGCGACTGAATTTGGTAGGTGGAAGTTACCATCATATGTGTACATGTGTGTATAAGTGCTTGTGCCTCCTAAAAAACACACATACACCCACACACACCGCAGGTGTCTTCCACTTTCTGTCTATGAAATGCACTCACAAAACTTTGGGGCTATAACAGAAGACACTTGCCAAGGGGCTGGACATTAGGGCTGAACCCTAAACTATGTGGTTGGAAGCAAATTTTCTAACCACACAGCCACACACATGCGTGTGTGTATATATATATATATTTAAATATTTGTTGTGCAAGATTTTTTTATGTGAAGTCGTGTGTTGAAACAGATATTGTTATATTTCGGAATGGTCATATTGCCAGTTTAGCCAATACAAATTACATGAACATATATAAACAGAAGATACAAATATTACAGGCATCCCCCCCACATACACACACTAAATAAACATAGACACACATAGAGATATAAGCATGCGCAAATGAAGACATACAATAGAAATACAAAATGGCTGACGGTTAGTAAGGAGAGACACACAAATAAGAAAGAAGAAAACAAAGGACCACTGATGTGGTCACAGGAGTGTGACGAAAGAACTCTGGCCGAAATAAGATTAAGATTAATGTAAAAAATAAATAATACTGAAGCAAAGTAACACCAAATATATAGTGCGTGTGTTTTTATTGGCTAAACTGGCAAAATGACCATTCAGAAATACAACAATATACATATATATATATATATATATATAAAATCATACAATTATCATATGTAGAAGGCAGCAGGACACAAAGGTGGGGAGAGAGAGAGACAGAGAGGTAAAGGAGAAGGAAGAGAGAGAGAGAGGACAGAAGTGTACCTGCAACTGACCACATTTAAAAATTGGGGCACTCCATTACTTTACAACGATGATTGTTCCAGTTGATCCAAGCAACAGAACAGCCTGCTCGTGAGATGAACATGCAAGTGGCTGAGTATTCCACAGACACACGTACCCCTTCATATACATCTCAGGGAGATTCAGTGTGACACACAGTGCGACAAGGCTGGCCCTTTGAAATACAGGTACCACTCGTTTTTGCCAGCTGAGTGGACTGGAACAAGATGAAATAAAGAGTCTTGCTCAAGGATACAACACACCACCAGGAACTGAACTCATGACCCTACGATTGCAAGCCAAGCAAGTTCAGATTTTTTTGTTTTTTGTTTTATATTTAAAATACGATGTGTGAAAGTGGAAGCACTCCGTCGGTTACGACGATGAGGGTTCCGGTTGATCCGAATCAACGGAACAGCCTGCTCGTGAAATTAACGTGTAGGGCTGAGCACTCCACAGACACGTGTACCCTTAACGTAGTTCTCGGGGATATTCAGCGTGACACAGAGAGTGACAAGGCCGGCCCTTTGAAATACAGGTACAAACAGAAACAGGAAGTAAGAGTGAGAGAAAGTTTGGTGTGAGTAAGAGTACAGCAGGGATCACCACCATCCCCTGCTGGAGCCTCGTGGAGCTTTTAGGTGTTTTCGCTCAATAAACACTCACAACGCCCGGTCTGGGAATCGAAACCGTGATCCTATGACCGCGAGTCCGCTGCCCTAACCACTGGGCCATTGCGCCTCCGATGTAAAGTACGATGTAAATGGTTAGGGGAAACGTTTACCTGTGACTGGCCATAACGGGGGCTCGGTTTCGGTCCATTAATTTCTATCCGGCGCCAGTCTTGTTCGAGAAAGTCAAACAACCAAACATCATTGGACCTGCAGAAAGAAACATTTCAACATGATTAAGTGATTAAGAGAGGGAACGAAGAGGTGGTCATGGAAGGAAGTAATGTGCTTGGCAGAGTATGAGAGAACGAGTGGAGAGTGAGGGAATGTGTGGAGAGTCTAACTGTGAGTAAAGAGTGGAGAGTGTGAGGATGGAAAGTGTGGGTGACGGTGGGGTGGGAGTGAGTGAGGGTGGGGAGAGTGAGTGAGGGCGGGGAGAGTGAGTGAGGGCGGGGAGAGTGAGTGAGGGCGGGGAGTGCGAGCGAAGTATAGAGAACAATGTACAAATTTCATAGTGAAAAACATCTGTTGTAAAAAAAAACCACAAAGCATAGAAACCACAACCACCAACACAATCACTGCTCCCACCACAACCACCAACACAATCACTGCTCCCACCACAACCAACCAAACCATCAACCACCACTACCATCACAATCACAACCACCATTATCATCATCAACACTGACACCATTACAACCACAACTACCAACACCACAACAAACCAGTCGACGATTGTGTGGTAAGTAGCTTGCTTACCAACCACATGGGCCTGGGTTCAGTCCCACTGCGTGGCACCTTGGGCAAGTGTCTTCTACTATGGCCTCGGGCCAACCAAAGCCTTGTGAGTGGATTTGGTAGATGGAAACTGAAAGAAGCCCATTGTATATATGCATATGTGTGTGTGTGTATGTCTATGTTTGTCCCCCACAACATCGCTTGACAACTGATGCTGGTGTGTTTACGTCCCCGAAACTTAGAGTAAGGGTTAGGGTTAGTAACACAGCCATCAACACCCTGACTACTACAACCATCACCAACAACAACACCACCACCACCACACAATCAACAACAACAAGTGCCGCCAGTGTACATACCCAGTTCCAGGAAAATGTGAACCACCAAAGACAATCATCGTGTCCTTTATTATGGAAGCTGAGTGACCAGCGACGGATTGTGGGAGGTTGCGGGATGTTACACATGTCCATTGGTTCGTAGAAGGTGTGTATATATGGAGTTCGTTGAAGAAACAAGCTGCCTGGAGAGAGAAAAAAAAAATATTTATATATATATATATATAAATATTTGAGTAGTTGAATGAATTATCTTGTTATGGATAATTCGGTTAACCGATACCTGGGTAGAAAATTCACATCAGAGAAGACACGTTTGAAGTTACGTGCTTTCGTGTGGAAATTTAAATGTTTTTTTTTAAATATAAATATATGAAAGAATGGAGTTGAACGACGAATTAACAAAATTCCTTTATTTTCGACATATGTTTCGAAGGCTGCATATTCCTAATTGCGAAGGAATAAGGAGTATATTATGCCGCTTTCTCATCAGGAAAACAAGGAACTTATGTCAACATCAAGATGCACAAAAAACTTTTAGATGACTGCTCACACGGAGCCCATAGTGCTTTTCCTGATGAGAAAGCGGCATAATATAGTCCTTATTCCTTCGCAATTAGGAATATGCAGCCTTCGAAACATATGTCGAAAATAAAGGAATTTTGTTAATTCGTCGTTCAACTCCATTCTTTCATATATATATATACAAAATAAGAAAATGGAGGAATAGATTCCTTTCAATCATCAAATTACAGATAATATCAATTCATACAATTTATTAACTAATTAAATAGGAACATCCAAATCCAACAGAATAAAACAATATACATCGTATGAATTTGAGGTAAAACATTTTACCTTCGCTCATATAATACAATAAATGAACTAATTGTATTGCAATTGTAAGCATTTATGTATTAGCCTTTTGGGTACTTCACTGGCAGTATATTGGATAAATGATATCCCATAGTGGGTTACACTTTATACTATATATATATATATATATATATAGTCTGCTTGGACTACTGCTCCCAACTATGGTAAATTGGATATATTGGATAAATGATATCCCATAGTGGGTTACACTTTATACTATCATATAATATATATATATATATATACATATATATATATATATATATATATAGTCCGCTTGGACTACTGCTCCCAACTATGGTTACCACACAATATAAGTTAACAGCAGAACTGAAGTAATCCACGAAGCTACACTAAGAAGATCGTCTCAATGCAACATATCAGCTACTGGGAAAGACTGAAAGTATTAAAACTGGAGCAAAGGTGGAAGAGATTGAAATACATCTGGAAAATCCTGGAGGGCCTTGTTCCGAATTTTGGCATTGTAACTTACCCCAACCGCAGAACAGGGCGCCACTGCATGGTGCCAAAGATCCCAACATCACCATCAGAATACAGGACCAGATACTGCAACGCTTGGGTTTCAGGGGACCACAGCTCTTCAATATACTTCCTAAGTGCTGAGAGACCTGCATGGTGTGGATGGGGGTTTCTTTAAAACTAAACTTGATCTCTTCTTGTCGGGGGTTCCAGATGAACCTACCTCTCAGCAGGAAACACAGATGCAGCCAACAGATGTTGACCAAGTGCCATGTATCAGAGGTAGCACATACTAGTGTAGCATATTCAACGGCGGTGCCCCAGCATGGCCGCAGCTTTCGGGCTGAAACGTTTTTATGGATTTTTATATATATATAGGCGCAGGAGTGGCTGTGTGGTAAGTAGCTTGCTTACCAACCACATGGTTCCGGGTTCAGTCCCACTGCGTGGCACCTTGGGCAAGTGTCTTCTGCTATAGCCCCGGGCCGACCAATGCCTTGTGAGTGGATTTGGTAGACGGAAACTGAAAGAAGCCTGTCGTATATATATAATATATATATATATATATATATATAATATATATATAATATATATATATATAAGTGCGTGTGTATATGTTTGTGTGTCTGTGTTTGTCCCCCTAGCATTGCTTGACAACCGATGGTGGTGTGTTTATGTCCCCGTCACTTAGCGGTTCGGCAAAAGAGACCGATAGAATAAGTACTAGGCTTACAAGAATAAGTCCCGGGGTCAATTTGCTCGACTAAAGGCGGTGCTCCAGCATGACCGCAGTCAATGACTGAAACAAGTAAGAGTAAAAGAATATTACACACACACACACACACACATGATTTTGCTGAGGCTGTGATTAGAACTCAATCCACATATGCTTTAGAATATTATTATATTTTATTGAGGCGGCAAGCTGGCAGAAACGTTCACATGCCGGCTAAACGAAAGCCACAAGGCATTTCACCTGGTGTGCTGACGATTCTGCCAGTTCAGTGCCTTTATAATGAACCTTTCTACTAAAGTACAAGGCCCGAATTTGGTGGGGAGGGGACTAGTCAATTACATTGACCCCAGTGCGTAACTGGTACTTAATTTATTGACGCCGAAGGGATGAAAGGCAAAGTTGAGCTCAGTGGAATTTGAATTAAGAACGTGAAAACAGACGAAATACCTATTTCTTTTTACCCCACAAGGGGCTAAACACAGAGGGGACAACAAGGACAGACATAGTATTAAGTCGATTACATCGACCCCAGTGTGTAAATGGTACTTATTTAATCAACCCCGAAAGGATGAAAGGCAAAGTTGACCTCAGCGGAATTTGAACTCAGAACCTAACGGCAGATGAAATACTTTTTTCTTTATTACCCACAAGGGGCTAAACACAGAGGGGACAAACAAGGAGAGACATAGGTATTAAGTTGATTACATCGACCCCAGTGCGTAACTGGTACTTAATTTATCGACCCTGAAAGGATGAAAGGCTAAGTCGACTTCGGCGGAATTCGAACTCACAACGTAACGCAGACGAAATACTGCCAGCTCGCATACCACTAAGCACTTTGCCCAGTGTGCTAACAATTCTGTAAGCTTACCACCATAATAATAATAATAATAATATATAATAATAATAATGAGGATAAAAGATTTACCTGATGTAATGGTGATGGTGTTGGGTGACTCCAGCCTCCAAATAATACCAGGCTATCTTTATAAACCACGATAGTAGCACAGGCTTTCGGTGAGGGGTAAGTACCTAGAGACGGCAGAAGAGAGAGGGGAAAATATTACAAAAAGAAACCAAAAAACATTGTATAAGTCATAAGTCACAAGAGAAAATACTAACACGGAGTCATCCTCATTACTTTTTTATTTTAGTCATTGGACTGCGGCCATGCTGGGGCACCACTTTGAGGAGTTTAAGTGAACAAACTAGCCCCAGTACTTAAGTGTTTTTAAAGTCTGGTATTTATTCTATTAGTTTAGTTTGCTAAACCACTAAGTTACAGAGAATATAAACAAACCAACACACATTTAGCTTTCATCTTGTGTTTCAGTCATTAAACTGCAGCCATGCTGGAGCATCACCTTGAAGAATTTTTAGTCAAAAGAATCAACTGCAGTACATTTTCGTTTTTTTTAAAGCTTGGTACTTACCGTTACTTAGCAGTTCGGCAAAAGAGACTGATAGAATAAGTACTGGGCTTACAAAAGAATAAGTCCGGGGTCGAGTTGCTCGATTAAAGGTGGTGCTCCAGCATGGCCGCAGTCAATGACTGAAACAAGTAAAAGAGTAAAAGAATATATACACACACACACACACACACATGATTTTGCTGAGGCTGTGATTAGAACTCAATCCACATATGCTTTAGAATATTATTATTATTTTATTGAGGCGGCAAGCTGGCAGAAACGTTCACATGCCGGGCTAAACGAAAAGCCACAAGGCATTTCACCTGGTGTGCTGACGATTCTGCCAGTTCAGTGCCTTTATAATGAACCTTTCTACTAAAGGTACAAGGCCCGAAATTTGGTGGGGAGGGGACTAGTCAATTACATTGACCCCAGTGCGTAACTGGTACTTAATTTATTGACGCCGAAGGGATGAAAGGCAAAGTTGAGCTCAGTGGAATTTGAATTAAGAACGTGAAAACAGACGAAATACCTATTTCTTTATTACCCACAAGGGGCTAAACACAGAGGGGACAAACAAGGACAGACATAGTATTAAGTCGATTACATCGACCCCAGTGTGTAAATGGTACTTATTTAATCAACCCCGAAAGGATGAAAGGCAAAGTTGACCTCAGCGGAATTTGAACTCAGAACCTAACGGCAGATGAAATACTTTTTTCTTTATTACCCACAAGGGGCTAAACACAGAGGGGACAAACAAGGAGAGACATAGGTATTAAGTTGATTACATCGACCCCAGTGCGTAACTGGTACTTAATTTATCGACCCTGAAAGGATGAAAGGCTAAGTCGACTTCGGCGGAATTCGAACTCACAACGTAACGCAGACGAAATACTGCTAAGCATTTCGCCCGGCGTGCTAACGTTTCTGCCAGCTTGCATACCACTAAGCACTTTGCCCAGTGTGCTAACAATTCTGTAAGCTTACCACCATAATAATAATAATAATAATAATAATAATAATAATAATAATAATGAGGATAAAAGATTTACCTGATGTAATGGTGATGGTGTTGGGTGACTCCAGCCTCCAAATAATACCAGGCTATCTTTATAAACCACGATAGTAGCACAGGCTTTCGGTGAGGGGTAAGTACCTAGAGACGGCAGAAGAGAGAGGGGAAAATATTACAAAAAGAAACCAAAAAACATTGTATAAGTCATAAGTCACAAGAGAAAATACTAACACGGAGTCATCCTCATTACTTTTTTATTTTAGTCATTGGACTGCGGCCATGCTGGGGCACCACTTTGAGGAGTTTAAGTGAACAAACTAGCCCCAGTACTTAAGTGTTTTTAAAGTCTGGTATTTATTCTATTAGTTTAGTTTGCTAAACCACTAAGTTACAGAGAATATAAACAAACCAACACACATTTAGCTTTCATCTTGTGTTTCAGTCATTAAACTGCAGCCATGCTGGAGCATCACCTTGAAGAATTTTTAGTCAAAAGAATCAACTGCAGTACATTTTCGTTTTTTTTAAAGCTTGGTACTTACCGTTACTTAGCAGTTCGGCAAAAGAGACTGATAGAATAAGTACTGGGCTTACAAAAGAATAAGTCCCGGGGTCGAGTTGCTCGATTAAAGGTGGTGCTCCAGCATGGCCGCAGTCAAATGACTGAAACAAGTAAAGAGAGTACTTATTCCATCCAAATCTTTTGCCATACCGCTAAGTTACAAGGATGTAAATACCAACATCGGTTGTCAAGCAATGGTAGAGGACAAACACACACACATAAACAACAGGCTTCTTTCAGTTTCTGTCTACCAAATCCACTTACAAGGCCTTGGTTGGCCCAAGGCTATAGGAGAAGACACTTGCCGAAGGTGCCACACAGTGGGACTGAACCTGGATCCATGATGTTGGGAAGGAAATTTCCCACCTCACAGCCATGCATGCACCTATATATAATTTAATATATGCAAGATTTAAAACCTCACTGGATGGACTCCTTTTTTTTTATTGACCCCTACCAATAAGAGAAAAATACACTATACACACACACACATAAATGTATGTATGTATGTATGTATCATCATCGTTTAATGTCCACTTTCCATGTTAGTATGGGTTGGACGATTTGACTGGGGACTGGCGAACCAGATGGCTGCACCAGGCTCCAATCTTGATCTGGCAGAGTTTCTACAGCTGGATGCTCTTCCTAACGCCAAACACTCCAAGAGTGTAGTGGGTGCTTTTATGTGCTACTGGCAACGGCCATGCTCAAATGGTGTTTTTTACGTGCCACCTGCACAGGAGCCAGTCCAGCGGCACTGGCAATGACCTCGCTTGAATGATTTTTTACCTGCTACGTGCATAAGTGCCAGTAAGGCAACGCTGGTAATGATCACGCTCGAATGGTGCTTTTTTACATACCACCAGCACGGAAGCCTGTTAGCTGCTCTGGCAATGATCATGCTCAGATGGTGCTCTTAGCGCTCCACTAGCACGGATGCCAGTCATTGGATCTGATTTCGATTTCGATTATGTATGTATGTATGTATTGGGTTAGTGCATAATTATTGCGGATTTTTTTCAACAAATTTTATTCAACAACGTAAAAAGCACCCACTACACTCACGGAGTGGTTGGCGTTAGGAAGGGCATCCAGCTGTAGAAACATTACCAGATAAGACTGGAGCCTGGTGCAGCCTTCTGGCTTCCCAGATCCCCGGTCGAACCATCCAACCCATGCTAGCATTGAGAACGGACGTTAAACGATGATGATGATGATGAAAAACAATAACAACATGTAACAAAAACATCTCTAAATGATTATTCCGGAGCATATTCACCATCTACTTCAATTACTGCTTCCCATTTGATTGGCAGACAGCCAGACCATCATTTAAAAATGTTTTTGTTGAATAAAATTTGTTGAAAAATAAAATCCACAATAATTATGCACCAACCCAATATATCATTCTCATTGTGATTTCACATTCAGTGTCCATGCTGGCATGGGTTGGACGGTGTGACCAGAGCTGACAAGCCGGGGGGATCTGCACCAGACTCCAGTTTGCCCTTCCTAATGCCAACCACTTTACAGAGTGTACTGGGTGCTATTTACATGGCACGATATGTGCGCCTTCATGTGGCACTGCTCAGATGCTTTTAAGTGGTGCTGCTAACGTTTGTGCAGTGCCACACATGCAATGGGCTTCCACACAGTCTCCACCTACCAAATTCACTCGCATATATAATAGAAGACACATATATAATAGAAGTCCAAGGTGCCACACAGTGGAAATGAACCCAGAACCATATAGTTGCAAAATGAGCTTCTTAACCACACAACCAAGCCTGCACCATCATCAATATAAGCGATAATCATAATTAATAATATTGACATATAATTAAGGTAACGAGCTGGCAGAATCATTAGCATGCTACACAAAATGTTTAATGGCATTTTGTCTTTCTTTACATTTGGAGTGTAAACTCCGCCGAGGATGATTTTGCTTTCATCCTCTCGGGGGTCAACAAAATAAGTACCAGTTGAGCACTGGGGGGGTTGATGTAATCAACTTGTATTCTCTCACACAATTGCTGGCCTTGTGCTACAATTTGAAACCAATACTGATTTCAAAAATTTCAGTCAAGTAGAATGAAGGAGAAATGGATACTTATCAATTAAATCCACCCCAGTACTTCACTGACTTATACTAGCACTTTAGGTTAATGAACTGCTGTGGCATAACAAGAATGTGTCACCCGGGGTAGCCCTTAATCTTTAAGCATTTGTACAAGCCACACTCAGCAAAAATATTCAATCTCTTTTAGGTTCAGACTGGCCAGGTCCTGCCCCTTACACTCGCCTACAATGCCATTCTTTTCTACTCTAGGCACAAGGTCCGAAATTTTGGGGGCCAGTTGATTACATCGAACCTAATATGCAACTGGTACTCAATTTATCAACTCCAAAAGGATGAAAGGCAAATTTGACCTCAGTGGAATTTGAATGCAGAATATAAAGATAGATGAAATACCTCTAAGCATTTTGCCCTGCATGCTAACATTTCTGCCAGCTCACTGCCTTCACTACGATGTCATTCTAAAAATAAATGGTCATAGGCGTGGCTGTATGGTAAAAAGCCTACTTCCCAACCACATGGTTCTGAGTTCAGTCCTGCTCATGGCTTCTACTATAGTCTCAGGCCAACCAAAGCCTTGTCAGTGGTAGTGGTAGACAGAAACTGAAAGAATCCCATTGTATATCATCATCATTTGACATCCGTGTTCCATGCTAGCATGGGTGGGACAGTACCACAGTACCACAAGAGCTGGCCAGCACTGGACTTCTGTCACTTTCGACAGGATTTTTCAGCTGTTTGTCCCCGCCGACATCGCTTCACAACCGGAGCTGGTGTGTTCACATCCCCCGTAACTTAGCAGTTCGGCAAAAGAGACCTATAGAATAAGTACTAGGCTTACAAAGAATAAGTCTTGGGGTCGATTTGCTCGACTAAAGGCAGTGCTCCAGCATGGCCACAAATGACTGAATCAAGTAAAAGAGTATATATATATATATCCACTACACTCACGGAGTGGTTGGCGTTAGGAAGGGCATCCAGCTGTAGAAACATTGCCAGATAAGACTGGAGCCTGGTGCAGCCTTCTGGCTTCCCAGATCCCCGGTCGAACTGTCCAACCCATGCTAGCATGGAGAACGGATGTTAAACGATGATGATGATGATATACGACAGACTTCTCTCGATTTCCATCTACCAAATCCACTCACAAATCTTTAGTCAGCCTGAGGCGATAGTAGAAGACACTTGCCCAAGGTGCCATGTAGTGGGACTGAACCTAGAACCATGTGGTTGGTAAGCAGGCTGCTTATTTATTCACATTGTTTTGAAATTAATCATGCATTATTTTATAACTTCATGATTTCAATGATGTGATTGTGAGAGGTCAGAGCTGGCTGGTCTGACCATAAGATACGTTGAAGATTTGGGCTGGATATAGCTAAGTTAACCCTTTAGCATACAGATTACTTTGTCAAATGTAATGCTTATTATTTATTCACATTGCTTCGAATTAATCATGCATTACCTTATAGCCCCCAACTTTCAATGGTGGGTTTCTATTGGGTTGTCTGGAAAGTTCGTGCCGATTTACAGTAGCTTACCTTTCGACTTATTTGAGAACATGGTTGAGTCCATAAAATAGGATTTGACTACACCTTCATTTAGAGCACAGTTTAAGCTGTCTTTTCGTGGATGAAGATTTATGTTCCTATAACCTGTGTTAATTCTGTAACCCTTTAAAATGGGAGATAAGAAAGTTCATTTTCAACACTTGATGCTTTGGGAACCAGACAAAAATTGCTGCAGCTCGGCTGGGATGTGTTGCCTCACCCACCATATTCACCAGATATTGCTCCTTCGGATTTCCACTTATTCAGGTCTCTGCAGAATAGCCTTAATGGTAAAAATTTCAATTCCTTGGATGATGTAAAAAGATACCTTGATGAATTCTTTGCCATGAAACCACCTCAATTCTGGGAAGAGGGTATTTTCAAGTTAAAGGAAAGATGGAGATGCATTGTGCAACAAAATGGTTCATATTTGGTTGATTAAAAATGTAATGTCATGTATTTACTGACCTTTTTCTTTCCTTTAAAAAATCGGCACGCACTTTCTGGACAACCCAATATATTTTTAGAATGACATTGTAGGGTAGGTGTGAGAGGTTGGATCTGATCAGTTTTAACATAAAACAGGTAGAATATTTGGGCTGGATATGTCCGAATTAAAGTGATGATGAAGAACAAACACAGAGGCAATATATTTCATAAGAATTATGGTAAGGAAAGGTTTGATAAAGAACCGAAGAAACCACAAAAAGAAAATATAGAAACAGGAGAAGAGAAAGCAATTCTTACCCATGGCCAGGGGTCGCACCCACTGTCGGCTAGCTAAATCAAAACCCCACAGATCATTAAAGGTGGTGTTGGTCGAAGTGCAACCCCCAAAAACGTACAATGACTTGTCATAGTAGCAGGCACAATGAGAATAGCGGTCTGTGATTGTGGGGCCATCCCCTGGTAACAATTTCGTCCACAACACTTCAGTACTTGCTATAGCATCGTGGAAGTTCTGTTCACGCTGATAGATGACACCTAAAAGGAAAGACAAAAATCAGTGATTCAGACAAAAATAAAATGATTCAATAAATACATTAATAGGCACGTAGTTCCCCGAGAACCACGTAGTTCTCAGGGAGATTTAGCATGACACAAAATGTGACAAGGCAAAAATGTGAAGGCGGCAAGCTGTCAGAAATGTTAGCACGCCGGGCGAAATGCTTAGCAGTATTTCATCTGTCGTTATGTTCTGAGTTCAAATTCCGCTGATGTCAACTTTGCCTTTCGTCCGTTCGGGGTCGATAAATTAAGTAGCAGTCATGCACTGGGATCAATGTAATCGACTTAATCCCTTTCTCTGTCCTTGTTTTCCCCCTCTATGTTTAGTCCCTTGTGGGCAATAAAGAAATAAGAAACTGAAAGAAGCCTGTCGAACGAGGGTGAGTCAAAAAGTAATGCCATTTTGTTTAGGGCAGGTATAATTACCAACACAGGAACATGTATCATACATCAAAATGAAGCTGGTCCTCTGTGGATCACATCCTTACTTCTCAACATAGTCACCGTTTCTCTCAATAGCAATGTTTCACCTTGGAAAGAGAGTATGTGACCTTGCCCCGTAAAATTTCTTCATAGTTTTCACTTCCTCGTCACTGGAATAATGCTTGCCTCTCAAACCCTCTTTTGTGGCGCTGAAGAGATGATAGCTTGAAGGCGCTAAATCTGGTGAGTGTGGAGGTAGTGAAGAAGTGGCTCGAAGAACAGTCAACAGAATTTTATGGGGCAGGGATTTTATGGGGCTATTGAGAGAAACGGTGACTATGTTTAGAAGTAGGGATGTGATCCATAGAGGACCAGCTTCATTTTGATGTATGATACATGTTCCCGTGTTGGTATTGTACCTGTCCTAAACAAAATGGCATTACTTTTTGACTCACCTTGGTGTGTGTGTGTTTGTCCCACAACCATCGCTTGACAACCGATGTTGGTGTGTTTACATCCTCATAACTTAGCAGTTCAGTGAAAGATACAGAAGTCGATTTCTTTGACTAAAAGGCAGTGCTCCTACATGGCCACAGTCAAAATAACTAAAACAAGTAAAAGAATATATGTGCGTGCGTGAAGGCGCATGGCTCGGTGGTTAGAGCGTCAAGCTTATGAATGTGAGATTGTGCGTTCGATTCCCGGACCGAGCTGCATGTTGTGTTCTTGAGCAAGACTCTTTATTTCACATTGCTCCAGTTCACTCAGCTGTAGAAATGAGTTGTGACGTCACTGGTTCCAAGCTGTATCGGCCCCTTTGCCTTTCCCTTGGATAATATCAGTGGCATGAAGAGGGGAGGCTGGTAAGCATGGGCGACTGATAGTCATTTATAAACAAACTTGCCTGGACTTGTGCCTCGAAGGGTAACTTTCTAGGGGCAATTCCATGGTCATTCAAGACCGAAGAGGTCTTTTATGGGGTTATGTTAGGTTCCCTGCCCATAAAGGGTTTGGCTTTATGGCGTATCGTCACACACACACACGCATGGCTGAGCACTCCACAGACACACGTACCCATAACGATATTCACAAGGCGGTTTGTCATGACAGTGTGAAAAGGCTGGACCATTGAACTACAGATTACAACTCATTTTTGCAAGCCGAGTGGACAGGAGCAACGACAAATAAAGTGTCTTGCTCAGGGATACAACTCGCCGCCGGCAATCGAACTCACGACACTACGAACATGAGCCGAATACACTAACCACTAGACCACGCGCCTCCTCTCTCACACACACATACACACCACGTGCACACACATACACTATGTGAAACAAGGAAGGTTTATACATTAGCAAAAGCAGTCCTACATATTCTCTGGAAGTCGGTTTAGTCATAGAGGAGCTACGTCAGGTTTGACCAGTAGCGTGAGTAGAGGCGAAGCGAGGAAAGGGGCTAGGACCAGTCCTGGTCGTCTCCTTCTGGGTCTGCCGAGTGGTGGTAGGGAACGGAAACCCAAGGACAGTCCTCGACCCCACACCTTCTATATCCGCCACTGGGGACGAGCAGGGATATTACACAGTACTATCAACACCATAACACACACACAATGTAGATATAAAATACGAAAATGAAACTAAATGTAGTGATTTTAATGCCTCTACATTTACGAAGGAGGACACGAACCACCCTAACGAGGGGGGTACAATGAAAATAGATTCGACTTCAGTTTCGAAACCGTACAAAGGTTATTGCTCGATATATGTAACTATATATATATATATCTATTTATTAAAATTTTATGTATTGATTAAGTCTTTCCTTGTTTGTTTTGCAAAATAGTGGTTTTGTCTCTAATAATAATTTATATATATATATATATATATATATAATATATATATATATATGTGTGTGTGTGTGTGTGTGTGTGTGTGTGTGTGTATATACATATATGCATAATGTAGAATCATACACACATACATATAGAGAGAGATTTGGGGTTTTTTTTTCATTTGCAAAATATGCACCTTTTAAAAGACAGTAAAAAATCTGAAAATCGGCTATAATAATAAAACATGTGACTGTGTGTGTATTTATATGTATATATA
>NC_043022.1:18710551-18730551 GCF_006345805.1 Octopus sinensis
GCTTCCCTTCTAGAGAGATATGCAAGTCAAATATTCTAATGGTAATAATGGTATAGACACCGGACAGTAAGCTCTCCTCATCACGAGACTTCCATTCAAATTATACTATCCTATTAAAAGTGGAGGCGCAATGGCCCAGTGGTTAGGGCGGCGGACTCGCGGTTTCGATTCCCAGACCGGGCGTTGTGAGTGTTTATTGAGCGAAAACACCTAAAAGCTCCACGAGGCTCCGGCAGGGGATGGTGGTGATCCCTGCTGTACTCTTTCACCACAACTTTCTCTCACTCTTACTTCCTGTTTCTGTTGTACCTGTATTTCAAAGGGCCGGCCTTGTCACTCTCTGTGTCACGCTGAATATCCCCGAGAACTACGTTAAGGGTACACGTGTCTGTGGAGTGCTCAGCCACTTACACGTTAATTTCACGAGCAGGCTGTTCCGTTGATTCGGATCAACCGGAACCCTCGTCGTCGTAACCGATGTAGTGCTTCCATCCTATTAAAAAATCACACACAAAAGCAAAAACCTACGTAACTTGTTGCTTTATGTCTAACTTCTTGAAGAATTCTGTTTCTTATTGTTCCATATTGCTTCAAATTTACTAATAAAAGTGTATTCCCCACAGTCGAGATAACAAATGTGTATTGAATTGAATTGAATGTGGCGTTATGTCGAAGGGAAATAATTCTGTTTGATTATTAAATTGACGAATAAGAGATGGGGTGCCATCGGCATATCTACTAAAATTTGCGGCGATCCTTCGGTATAGGTACACACGTGCCTTTGTTTACATTTCTGAAGATAACAGAAACCCTTTTCTTCCACCCCTAACACAAACCCAGGATCTTTTCCTTTTGAACGGCAGACAATTTCTAGTTAACTAAACACTTTAAAAACTTCGTATACCGGTAGAATGTGTCAAAATAAAACGATCCTTTCTTTTTGAAGGCCAGATTTTCCTAGTAAACTAAAAAATTTGAAACTTCGTTTACTGGTAGAATGTGTCAAAAGAAAACATTATTGTAAACAAAATTGAAAACAAAATTGTAATTTGTAACTTAAACGTAGTTTAATTTTACGAATATTAACCAATGAAATCCCAACATCTTCGAATATTAACCAATGAAATCCCAACATTGCTGCGTTATCGATATTGATAAAGAAATATAGCAGACGCACGACACACACACACATTTGCACAAGCACATAGTAATTAATATATAAGCGTACACACACATACATACACACGCATACGCACACAAGCAAAAATACACGTTGTGTTTTGCCACTTGCCGCAACAAATTTGCACAGAAGGTGGGGGGTCAATGTTTCATCGTTTCGGGGTCGATAAATTAAGTACCAATTATGCACTGGTGTCGAGGATTTTTTTCCCAATTTATATCACAGCTTCCGACAAGCTGGGGGCATCCTTTTATGAAAAAATATTTCGCAAATTTTTACAATACTACTCACACTCCACGCGCAAACTCGAGACCGATTTAGGCATATTATTGTTTTGTTTTTGTTGTTTCTGGCCCTTCAAAACCATGGGAGAAGCCTTTTCGGTAAAAAGAAAATTAAGAAAATATTCAAAAAATATCGTTAATATTTTTATTGGGCGACGAAATTAATCGATTTAAGAGATATAGCTGTTATTTCTAGCACATGTAGAAGACAGAAGAAAAGGTAAATAATTTGAGCTCGAATGCTGCGATTTCATTGGTTAAAATTCTTAAAATTAAACTACGTTTAAGTTACGAATTACAATTTTGTTTTCAATTTTGCTTACAATAATGTTTTCTTTCGACACATTCTACCAGTATACGAAGTTTCAAATTGTTTAGTTAACTAGGAAAATCTGGCCTTCAAAAAGAAAAGATCCCATATGGATATATATATATATTATATATATATTATATATATATAATATATATATACATATATATATAATATATATATATATATATATATATATATTATATATATATATATATATATATGTATATATTATATATGTATATATATATATATGTATAATATATAATTATATATATATGTATATATATATGTATATATATATATATATATATATATATATATATATATATATATATGTATATATATATGTATAATATATATATATATATATATATATATACATATATATATATATCTGTATATATATATATGTATATATATATATATGTATATATATATATGTATATATATATATATATAATATATGTGGTTAGAGCAGCAGTCGAGGGATCGCGGGTTCGAATCTCAGACCGGGTGATGTGTGTGTTTATGAGCGAAAACGCCAAGCTCCACGCGGCTCTGGCAGAAGGTAATGGCGAACCTCTGCTGACTCTTTCGCCACACACAACTTTCTCTCACTCTATCCTCCTGCATCTTGCAGCTCACCAGCGACGGGCCGCGTCCTCCGGCGGGGGAACTATACGCCTAGGAAACCGTGAAACCAGCCCTTACGAGCCAGACAGGCTCGAGAAGGAACAAACAAAAACACAAACTGTATCTAGTTACTCTTATTCCTGCTTTCATCAAAGCTTAACTATTTGTAGAGCGACTACCATCCCCCACTTTTTAAAAATCATCGCTACACTTGATCATACACATTGTTTATTTCAACAGGATAATTTTTAAGGTCAGGAGCCAGATATGACCTCATTGAAATGAGGATACTTGCTGCCCCCCCCCCTCTCTCTCATTATTTTACAAAACCATGATTATTTTTAATCTCTGCTCAATCTCCCGTTGGTGGTATACACATACTGAAAATTTTTTTTTGGAGGATAATTTGGTGGAAAAAAATGTGTCCAGTAGCTGTCTCCAGTATTTTGTTGAGTGCTGTGTTTTTCACAGCGTGTTATTAAAGCTCTAAGATGCTGTTTAAATGCCTTACATCTTCTAAGGCTTCTGGCAGTGAACCCAAGTGCCAGAAAAAGGTCATGACGCTCCATGAGAAGGCACAACTGCTGGATATGTTCCAGGAAGGTAAAAGTTATGCTGCAGTAGGTCGCTATTATCTTATCAATGAAAACACTATTCCCTACATAAAGAAGAACGAGGTGGCGATCAAGACTACTGTAGCAGTAAGTTTCTGTGAAATTGCCAAAAAGATAACGATAGTGAGAAATAAGCATTTGGTCTGGATGGAACCTGCCTTGGCTTGTTGTGGATCAGTGACTGCAAGAAGAAAAACATCCCCTCAAGCATACACATCATCCGCGAGAAAGCGCGAAAATTATACCAGCAGTTCAACAAGGAGAGACGGAGCAGAAGGCACCGAAGAACTGTAACCAAGACCATTAACAGCACCGGAGCATGAAGATTTTCAAACCAGCAAGGGATGGTTTACCGTTTCCAGAAACAGTTTACAATGAAGTGTGTTTCCTTGCATGGAGAGACAGCATCAGCCGACAAAAAAGCCGCCAAGAAGTGCCTCGAGACCTTCAGACAGATCATCGAGAACAAAGGATACAAGCCGGAACAGGTTTTCAGAATGGACGAGACTGGTTTGTTCTGGAAGAAGATGCCTTCCAGAACGTACGTCATGAAAGGCGAAGTCAGAGCCTCAGCATTTATGGCACAGAAGGACGGAGTGACGCTAATTATGTTTGGAACATATTTTAAAATAAGCATTAAAACGCCTACGCACGTTTTGGTTTAGTCGCTTGGCAAACAGTAATGCGAATTTGCAGGATTCGAACCTTGTTAAAAGTTGTTGATTTTATATATAACCGAACTGGACCAGATCTCGTCAAGGCTTTCTATTGAAAAGAGCGTATTGTTACAACCCCTAACCGTCTATTTTTCAAATCCCTCATAGTCTTTTAACACAATTCGATTAGCTAATACCTTCCTCTATTACTTTAATAACGTTCTTTCTTTATCTCATAACTTAAAGTTTTCATTATACAGAAGTTTCACATATGAATGGCGGTGCCCCAGCATGGCCAAGGCTCGTGAGCTGAAAATAGATAAAATTATAAAATTAAAAAATGAATATGTGGTCCTCCTTATCCATCTTCTTAAGTACGTTATTGCCATCTTGCTTATCGTATCATATAATTCTAATTCCTCCGAAAAATATGTAAACATAAGCTCTTTTCAATAAGAAAACAACCCTGATGAGATCTGGTCCAATTCAGTTATATATATAATCAACACTTCTAACATGGTTCGAATCATGCAGATCCGCAGTACTGTTTACCAAGCGACTAAATGGAAACATGTGTCGGTCTTTTAATGCTTATTTTAAAATTATATTTTTTCCTATCATTTTATTTGTATTCATTTATTTGCTATATTTTATTGTGCTTATCATGATACAAATAACATAAACACTGATAATTAACTCTTCGTTTTTTTATACTAGCTGACGCACCCAGTAATTCCCGGGGAAGCTGGGCTTATCCCTTGGTTCTGTTCTCATAATTGTTTCGCTAATCCAATAACAACAATACAAAGTATGAAGCCCTGAAAACGGTTTTTGTGCATTTACAGAGAATACCGGACTGTCTTATACAGGATCTCGTTTTTAGGAATTCCCAATAAGTTACGAATACCTAAATTGTGAAATCAGTTACATAACACCATGAAATTAGTTACCCGATAGTAAGAATTCAAAGAAAGTAACCCCGAAAAGCGCCTTAATGCGTTCCCAGAGTATATAGAACTTAGGAGGAAATACTAATAAGGTATGTATACTAAAATCGCGAAGCATGTTACGTAATAACAGGATAAAGAGATATGAGATAATAACAATTCAAAATAAATAACTCTGAAAAGGCCTTTTGTGCGTTCCCAGAGAATATTACCCTCAGCGGTGTTAGTGTTGGTATATTCGTGAATAAGTCACAAACCGAAATAAGTGGATCTATTGTTTAGGAAAATACTATTTATTTGTTTAAGAGTTGTACTGGATAAATTGTGAAAATAACTCTAACAGTTCAAATACTAAGATATAAGCATACTCAATTTGATTTATACCAAATAATTTAGGATATTGAATGGGTTATTTCCCTTGGCTATATATAAGGATCCCTTCCAGAGGCAAGTGGGTTATTTCCCTTTGCTGTTAAAAGAAAATATATTAGATATATATATAAGGATCCCTTCCAGGGTTCCTATTATCGATTGTTTTCAACAATATGAGTATGCCATGAGATTTCCAGGCATGAGTTCTACTCACGTGTCATGTTTCATCAAAGTCAATAAAACAGTGTAGGAGGAGTTAGCTAACAACTCCACAAACACACCCACAGACAAAATTTCCCACGTATGTTGTAGATTAATATTTATATATGTATATGTGTGTACCACACCCACACACACACACGCACACACACACACACGCACACACACACACACCCATATATAGTCAATATTAAAGACGAAATACCTTATAAAATTCATTGAAAAATATTCATTGATTCTTTATAATTACTTATAAAACTGGGATCTTTCCCCTTTGAACGTCAGATCGAAAAATTAATTTTTTGTAACTAAACACTTTCAAACTTCGGACACTGGTAGAATGTGTCATATAAAACATCTTTTACTCTTAGTGTTGTTGAGAAAAGTTTGTATTTTCAAAGTTATTTCGTGTTAAAGTTGTCGTACTTCGGTAATTTCAACCAATCAGTGACGTGTATTCAGCTGAATAAAATCACTGTTGTTGTTTGTCAACAACAACATCCAGTGGTGTGTATGCCGATTGAGGAGTCAAGAATGTGTTGAAGTATTTGAATCAAAGAGATCTGACCCTTTTAATCTAATCTCTTGTTTCATAAACAAAATATTTTAGTGGGGAGAGTTCTTTAATGGCACTTTTTTATGGGGGGGTGGGGGTGAGATAAGCAAAAGGGTACCCATATATATATATATATACATATAAGCCTTCTGTTAAGAACACACAACTCCTCCGTATGATATCTTTGTTAGACTCAGTCAAAATTCTCTGATATTTATGTAAGTCAAAAGTTATAGTGTGACATCTACAAATATGTACACACACACACACACACGTTCAATAATAAGCATTTACATCCAACCATATCTAAGCACAAACACTCACATACACACAAATATACATTAACATACATTCACATCCATACACACACACACACACACACACACACACTTATGGCACTTCTACATTCATACACTGACTTAGTATGTGTGTGAATGCGGATGAGTATCCTTATTGTTATTATCGTCATTATGTGTGTGTGTGTGTGTGTGTCTGTGTGTTTGTGTTTCTCTGTGTGTGTGTGATAAAAAGCAGTAACGCTATCCGCTTCAGTCATTATGATAGACAAACATTGCAGCGTGAACATCTAGTGTTCCATGGAAGCAGGATATACACCAGAACAGGATACATTCATGCATATGTCTATGTGTGAACAAAGTAAATATGGATATGTCTATCTAATTATTTTTCTAAAAATTTAACTAATCTATCTATCTATCTATCTATCTATCTATCTATCTATCTATCTATCTATCTATCTATCTATCTATCTACCTGTCTATCTATCTATCTATCTATCTATCTATATATCTATCTATCTATATATCTATATATCTATCTATCTATCTATCTGTCTATCTACTTATTTCTCTATCTATCATTTTATCAATTATCTATCAATCTGTCTTATCAATATTTATATATGCATGTAAGTATATATGTGTGTTCATAAGTATATGTGTGTGTGTGTGTGTGTGTGTGTATATACACACACACACACACACACACACATACACACACACACACATATGTATGTATATACAACACACACCACACATATATATATATATATATATAGCACATCATTCTTCAACCAACTTATGGTTGGTCGGAACTCTCCATTGACAATCCCTTCCCACACTTCACAGTCCTGCATTGCTGTGTTTAGATCTTTAATTTCTAGCCCTGAGTCCTGAGATATAGTATCTGGAAATGTCAGTTTCCTGGAGAAAACACTACCAGTAGAAAAAAATATATATTATATATATATACAATAGGCTTCTTTCATTTTCTGTCTATCAAATATATATCCTTGTATACATGTGTGTATGAGTGTGTGCATGAGTGCTTGTATATATATATATATATATATATATATATATACTCAAAATAAGCAACAAGAATGACTCCAGTAATTTGGTACGATCGTTTTTTACTACATCATTTTATTAAATGTTGTAAGTATTACAACAGTTTTAAAATGCTGAGCACTCATCAGCAAATTATAGAGGTTTTCCATTAATACAAAAGTTTTCAAATCAAGTGGCAACATTATAGAGAAGGTAGATATACAGACAAAGATGTAGATTTAAATTTTAAGAACATATGAGGTAGTGAAGTCCTTCCACTGACTGACCAAGATACGGCTGTTCCTAACTGCTCTAAGGTTAGAAGTAATAAAGATTTTTTATTACTTTTTTTTATTACACCATCTAGAAAATTACACATAATAGAAATATTAAAATTAAAATAACAATAAAATACCAATGATTAAGTAAATTGCAATTATATGTAATTTTCTAGATGATGTAATTTAATTGTTCATTTTGAATTGATAAAAGGTGGTTTTTTCTAATTTTATATATATATATATATTATATTGTGTGAAATTTGATTTAGTATTTCTAAATTGAATTTTTCCCAGTAAGTTTGGATTAATATTCCTTCAAATTATTATAATTATTATTATTATATATATATATATATTCTTTTATACTTGTTTCAGTCATATTGACTGCGGCCATGCTGCAGCACCGCCTTTAGTGGATCAGATTGACCCCAGGACTTATTGTTTGAAAGCCTAGTACTTATTCTATCAGTGTCTTTTGCTGAGCTGCTATGTTACAGGGATGTAAACACACCAACATTAGTTGTCAAGCGATAATGGGGGTGGGGACAAACACAGATACACAAATACATATATATCTATATATATAAACTGAGAATGTGTATCTGTCTGTCTGTCTGTCAGTGCGAATCCCTAAAACTTGAGAACTATACAACCAATTTCATTCAAATTTTACATGTCTTACTTAGGGTCCAGGGAGTGTCGTGGGCAAAAACAACTTTTAACTTTTTGCCTAGGGCGAGCCCACAGCAATATCATATCTTCACCACTATTTCAGTATTACGTGTTAAAAGTGAAACAAAAGCATCTCTCTATTGTAATGTGAGATACTTTCACTTTAATACTGAAACTGTTAAAGTCAAACTATTATATAAGAGGGATGAACTATTGACAGTGGACATCCATTTTGCCAGAAGAAGATCCGCTATGGTCTTATATGCTACACCACTGGTTTTCAATTCATATTAATCAAATTAATATTCAATTTCTCACCCTTATTATTGTAAATTTAAATTCAAACCCAGGACCATGTGTTTTGGAACGAAGTTTGTTACCACACAGCCACACCTGCACCTATGTATGTGTGTGTGTGTGTGTGTGTTGTGTGTGTGTGTGTGTGTATAGCTGTATATGTATACATTTATTTCAGGCAGTAAGGCAGACAGACAAACAGTCAGAAAAACAACAAGACAGACAGTCAAACAGACAGACAGACAGACTGTACAAATGAGTCATACACAACAGAGAACTAAATTAGCTGAAATCATAAGAGAATGTGGAATGGAGAGTAATTTAGTGTAATTAGACCAATAAAAATTTAATTAAACACTCCCAGATATAACAATTTAACAGAATATGCCAAATACGTCCTATCAATTAATGATTCCAAGAAAGATAAAAATGAAAATAAAAATAATAAAGTGGGATGGCTGTGTGGTAAAAAGCTTGACTCCAAGCCACATGGTTCCAGGTTCAGTTTCACTGCATAGTACTTTGAGCAAGTATCTTCTAATATAACCTCAGTCTGATCAAAGCCTTGTGAGAGGATTTGGTAGATGGAAACTGTAAGAAGCATGCTATGTATGTGTGTATGTGTTTGTTCGCCCAGTCACTGCTTGATAACCAGTGTTGGTTTGTTTATGTCCCGGTAACATGGAAGTTCAGCAAAGAGACTGATAGAATAAGTACCAGACTGTTGAGGCTTCTAATCATAAAGTTAAGACCTCTAATCATATAGTTAGGACCTTTAATCATAAAGTTAAAACCTTTAATCATAAAGTTAAAACCTCTGATCAAAAAGCTAACACAATTAATCATAAGACCTCTAATCACAAATTTAAGACCTCTAATCATAAAGTTAAGATCTCTGATCATAAAGCTAAGACAATTACCCATAAGGTTAAGACCTCTAATCATATAGTTAGGACCTTTAATCATAAAGTCTCTAATCATAAAGTTAAAACCTTTAATCATAAAGTTAAGACCTCTGATCAAAAAGCTAACACAATTAATCATAAGACCTCTAATCACAAATTTAAGACCTCTAATCATAAAGTTAAGATCTCTGATCATAAAGCTAAGACAATTACCCATAAAGTGAAGACCTCTAATCATAAAGTTAGGACCTTTAATCATAAAGTTATAACCTCTAATCATAAAGTTAAAACCTTTAATCATAAAGTTAAGACCTCTGATCATAAAGCTAACACAATTAATCATAAGACCTCTAATCACAAATTTAAGACCTCTAATCATAAAGTTAAGATCTCTGATCATAAAGCTAAGACAATTACCCATAAAGTGAAGACCTCTAAGCATAAGGTTAAGACTTCTAATAAAATGGTGAATCCAATAAGCGTGAAGTTAAGACAATTAATCATGATTTTAGGGAGATTCTGTTGATGTTTCTAACAGGGCAAGACCCACCATGTTGGGTCATTTTGTTGTTGTTGGTGTTTGTTTGTTCTTTTTTTCCTTTTCGACCAAAACAAAAATGTCTGCCTCTATTTCTCTGACAGGCAAGAATGAGAGCCACAACTTCCATCACGAACTCCAACCTCATTCTATTGCTGTTCTGTGTTCTTTGCCTGCAGGTAGGTGCATTTACTGTCTTGCTCACTTTCCATGGACATTCTTTCACACACACACACACACACACACACACACATGCACACACACACACACCACACACACACACACACACACACAATAACACACAGGTCAATTAAGACTCTTCAAGGTGGTGCTCCAGCATGTTCACAGTCTAATGACTGAAACAAGTAAAGGTAACATTATATATATATATATATATATACATATATATATATATATATGTATATACATATATATATATTATATAATATCTATATATATATATATTATATATATATATATATAGATGCGTGTGTACGAACAGCCATGCTACATGGCAGCGAAACATGGGCTGTGACTGCTGAGGACATGCGTAAGCTCGTGAGGAATGAAGCCAGTATGCTCCGATGGATGTGTAATGTCAGTGTACATACTCGACAGAGCGTTAGCACCTTGAGAGAAATGTTGTACCTAAGAAGCATCAGTTGTGGGTGCAAAGAGAGACGATTGCGCTGGTATGGTCAGTGGCGAGAATGGATGAAGATAGGTGTGTGAGAAAGTGCCAATCCCTAGCAGTTGAGGGAACCGTGGAAGAGGTAGACCCAGGAAAACCTGGGACGAGGTGGTGAAGCACGAACTTCGAACTTTAGGCCTCACTGAGGAAATGACCAGAGACCGAGAACCTTTGGAAATATTCTGTACGTGAGAAGACCAGGCAGGACAAGTGAGCCCAGCCCACTTATGAATGCCTTTCCTCCCTTGGACACAAAGACCGGTTGAGGCAAGCGAAGTCGATATAGAACCTCATCCGACGACAGACACCCATCCCAACCCCCCATGCTTGCGAAGACATGTTGGGGCAAGCGAAATCGAAATCGAAATCGAAACCGAATTGAACCAGCCAGGATCCCTGGCCTGGTGGTACGTAAAAAGCACTATCCGACTCGGGGCCGTGGCACGTAAAATACTCCAATGCGACCGTACGACAGGCACCCATGCCAACCCCCTTTGCTTGTGAAGACATGTTGGGGCAAGCGAAATCGAAATCGAATTGAACCAGCCAGGATCCCTGGTCTGGTGGTACGTAAAAAGCACTATCCGACTCGTGGCCGTGGCACGTAAAATACTCCATGCGACCGTACGACAGGCACCCTTGCCAACCCCCTTTGCTTGTGAAGACATGTTGGGGCAAGCGAAATCGAAATCGAATTGAACAGCCAGGATCCCTGGTCTGGTGTACGTAAAAAGCACTATCCGACTCGTGGCCGATGCCAGCACCGCCTCGACTGGCTTCCGTGCCGGTGGCACATAAAATACACCAATCTGACCGTGGCGTTGCCAGCCCCGCCTGGCACCTGTGCAGGTGGCACGTAAAAAAGCAACCCACTACACTCACGGAGGGTGGGGCGTTAGGAAGGGCATCCAGCTGTAGAAACATTGCCAAATTAGACTGGAGCCTGGTGCAGCCTTCTGGCTTCCCAGAACCCCGGTCGAACCGTCCAACCCATGCTAGCATGGAGAACGGACGTTAAAAGACGATGATGAACGACGATGATGTATATACTATATATATATATATAATATATATAATATATATATATATATATATATGTAATACATATATATTATTATATATATATATATATATATATATATATATATATATATAGATGCGTGTGTACGAACAGCCATGCTACATGGCAGCGAAACATGGGCTGTGACTGCTGAGGACATGCGTAAGCTCGTGAGGAATGAAGCCAGTATGCTCCGATGGATGTGTAATGTCAGTGTACATACTCGACAGAGCGTTAGCACCTTGAGAGAAATGTTGTACCTAGAAGCATCAGTTGTGGTGTGCAAGAGAGACGATTGCGCTGGTATGGTCATGTGGCGAGATGGATGAAGATAGGTGTGTGAGAAAGTGCCAATCCCTAGCAGTTGAGGGAACCCGTGGAAGAGGTAGACCCAGGAAAACCTGGGACGAGGTGGTGAAGCACGACTTCGAACTTTAGGCCTCACTGAGGAAATGACCAGAGACCGAGACCTTTGGAAATATTCTGTACGTGAGAAGACAGGCAGGACAAGTGAGCCCAGCCCACTTATGAATGCCTTTCCTCCCTTGGACACAAAGACCGGTTGAGGCAAGCGAAGTCGATATAGAACCTCATCCGACGACAGACACCCATCCCAACCCCCCATGCTTGCGAAGACATGTTGGGGCAAGCGAAATCGAAATCGAAATCGAAACCGAATTGAACCAGCCAGGATCCCTGGCCTGGTGGTACGTAAAAAGCACTATCCGACTCGGGGCGTGGCACGTAAAATACTCCAATGCGACCGTACGACAGGCACCCATGCCAACCCCCTTTGCTTGTGAAGACATGTTGGGGCAAGCGAATCGAAATCGAATTGAACCAGCCAGGATCCCTGGTCTGGTGGTACGTAAAAAGCACTATCCGACTCGTGGCCGTGGCACGTAAAATACTCCAATGCGACCGTACGACAGGCACCCTTGCCAACCCCCTTTGCTTGTGAAGACATGTTGGGGCAAGCGAAATCGAAATCGAATTGAACCAGCCAGGATCCCTGGTCTGGTGGTACGTAAAAAGCACTATCCGACTCGTGGCCGATGCCAGCACCGCCTCGACTGGCTTCCGTGCCGGTGGCACATAAAATACACCAATCTGACCGTGGCCGTTGCCAGCCCCGCCTGGCACCTGTGCAGGTGGCACGTAAAAAGCACCCACTACACTCACGGAGTGGTTGGCGTTAGGAAGGGCATCCAGCTGTAGAAACATTGCCAAATTAGACTGGAGCCTGGTGCAGCCTTCTGGCTTCCCAGAACCCCGGTCGAACCGTCAACCCATGCTAGCATGGAGAACGGACGTTAAACGACGATGATGAACGACGATGATGTATATACATATATATATATATATATATATATTATATATATATACACACAAAGTAGTAAATATATATATATGTATTACATATATATATATATATATAAACATACATACATATATATATATCATCATCATCGTCATCATCGTCGTTTAACGTCCACTTTCCATGCTAGCATGGGTTGGATGGTTTGGCTGAGGGCTGGCGAACCAGATGGCTGCACCAGGCTGCAGTCTTGATCTGGTAGAGTTTCTACAGCTGGATGCCCTTCCTAACGCCAACCACTCCGAGAGTGTAGTGGGTGCTTTTACGTGCCACAAGCATGGGGGCCAGTCAGGCGGTACTGGCAATGATATATATCAATATATATATACCAGTGCCAGTGGCACGTAAGAGAACCATCTGAACGTGGCCGTAGCCAGCGCCGCCCCGACTGGCATCCGTGCCGGTGGCACGTAAAAAGCACCATCCGATTGTGGCCGTTTGCCAGCTCTGTCGGGCACCTGTGCCAGTGGCACGTAAAAAGCACCCACTACACTCACGGAGTGGTTGGCGTTAGGAAGGGCATCCAGCTGTAGAAACACTGCCAGATCAGACTGGGCCTGGTGCAGCCTTCTGGCTTCCCAGACCCCAGTTGAACCGTCCAACCCATGCCAGCATGGAAAGCGGACGTTAAACGATGATGATGATGATGATGATGATGATGATGATATATATGGCCATGTGATGCATATGGATGAGAACAGCTGTGTGACGAAGTGTCACACCCTAACAGTGGAGAGAACCTGTGGAAGAGGTAGACCCAGGAAGACATGGAATGAAATGGTGAAACTTTTTAATTTAAGTCTTATGAAAACAAGACATTTGTACTCAGAGCCAGAGCCGTTTCATCCAGGTTTGTTATGAAAGGGTTAATTTAGATCACTTTAACCCTTTTGTTACCATATTGCTGTTGAGATGCGCTGTGTTTCTTTCAATCAATTTTAAATATAGCAAAAAATTTAGTAAAATAACTTCGTTATCATTAAGCTAGTGTTAGGAACATAAATTGTGACTAAGGTTTGGTGGAAGATTTTAATTCAGAACTTATGAAAACAAGACATTCGTACTTCAGAACCAGAGCAGGTTTCAGCTGGGTTGGTAATGAAAGGGTTAATATTGAAAATTTTGGAGTATTGAATATGCTGCTAAGAACTAATATACAATTCCTTATTTCAATGTATGTATATGTATATATAGGTGTAAAAAGTTTAAATTTACTAAAATGATAGTATTGCAAACAGTTTAGGTTAAATAGGTGATATAGTTTGGGATTATGGTGTAAAGTTTAGGTAAAAATTGGATAAAGGTGAGTTACATGGAGTATAAATATGGTGGGATTTACAATGGATGTTATATTATGTATTATTGTATTATGATCAGATAAGTATAGGATTAAGTATAAAGATCAGAATATAAATCAGAATAAAAAAATTTATAGTAATATTAAGGGTTAATTAAGGGTTATGGGGATAAAAATAAGGGTTATAGTTATGCGCCAAATAAGAAATAATGTTATTGAATAATATGCAGATGGTATTATAATGCTAATTAATCTACATGAATGTTTAAAAGCAGGATATATATGAACATGTGATTAGGAAGCATTACATTCACCAACTAATTAGGTTATACAGTTCTATATTTAAGAGATGAGGAGTTATGTACATTATTTATATTTGACGGATATTTGTCCTCGCCTTGATGAACGCTGGAGGATATATCAGCCGAAACGTTGTGTTAACAGCAAAAAAGATATATATATATATATATATATATATATATATATATATATATATATATATATATATATATATATATATATATACATACATTCATATAGAAGTCTTTGAACTTTAATTCACCCCGTATCTCTATTTATTATTATTTATTATGTATCATTATTCTGAGCCCCCTAGTCGCCACTCTGTTTACTATTTCAGCCTCGCCTCGTTTTTGCATATTCTGTATAATTCATTAGTTATCGTTATAGATATTTAAGATCTATCTCCCTTACAGGGCTGATCGAATTGGCCGCCGATCTTCGCGGGGTTCTCTTCCCCTTCTCTCCCCCTCTTTTTACAATGTCTGTCTGGACTCCTCTCTTCCTACTTCTCCTCCATGGCTATGCATACTTAAGCTAGTAACCTGCCTCATTCTTGATTCCGAATTCCTTTTGCCAAGTCTGTCCGTAAACGAAGTGATCCCAAGATAAGAAATCTTTGAACTTTAATTCACCCCGTATCTCTATTTATTATTATTTATTATGTATCATTATTCTGAGCCCCCTAGTCGCCACTCTGTTTACTATTTCAGCCTCGCCTCGTTTTTGCATATTCTGTATAATTCATTAGTTATCGTTATAGATATTTAAGATCTATCTCCCTTACAGGGCTGATCGAATTGGCCGCCGATTCTTCGCGGGGTTCTCTTCCCCTTCTCTCCCCCTCTTTTTACATTGTCTGTCTGGACTCCTCTCTTCCTACTTCTCTCCATGGCTATGCATACTTAAGCTAGTAACCTGCCTCATTCTTGATTCCGAATTCCTTTTGCAAAGTCTGTCCGTAAACGAAGTGATCCCAAGATAAGAAATCTTTGAACTTTAATTCACCCCGTATCTCTATTTATTATTATTTATTATGTATCATTATTCTGAGCCCCCTAGTCGCCACTCTGTTTACTATTCAGCGCCTCGCCTCGTTTTTGCATATTCTGTATAATTCATTAGTTATCGTTATAGATATTAAGATCTATCTCCCTTACAGGGCTGATCGAATTGGCCGCCGATTCTTCGCGGGGTTCTCTTCCCCTTCTCTCCCCCTCTTTTTACATTGTCTGTCTGGACTCCTCTCTTCCTACTTCTCTCCATGGCTATGCATACTTAAGCTAGTAACCTGCCTCATTCTTGATTCCGAATTCCTTTTGCCAGTCTGTCCGTAAACGATGTGATCCCAAGATAAGAAATCTTTGAACTTTAATTCACCCCGTATCTCTATTTATTATTATTTATTATGTATCATTATTCTGAGCCCCCTAGTCGCCACTCTGTTTACTATTTCAGCCTCGCCTTCTTTTTGCATATTCTGTATAATTCATTAGTTATCGTTATAGATATTTAAGATCTATCTCCCTTACAGGGCTGATCGAATTGGCCGCCGATTCTTCGCGGGGTTCTCTTCCCCTTCTCTCCCCCTCTTTTACATTGTCTGTCTGGACTCCTCTCTTCCTACTTCTCTCCATGGCTATGCATACTTAAGCTAGTAACCTGCCTCATTCTTGATTCCGAATTCCTTTTGCCAAGTCTGTCCGTAAACGAAGTGATCCCAAGATAAGAAATCTTTGAACTTTAATTCACCCCGTATCTCTATTTATTATTATTTATTATGTATCATTATTCTGAGCCCCCTAGTCGCCACTCTGTTTACTATTTCAGCCTCGCCTCGTTTTTGCATATTCTGTATAATTCATTAGTTATCGTTATAGATATTTAAGATCTATCTCCCTTACAGGACTGATCGAATTGGCTGCCGGTTTCTTCGCGGGGTTCTCTTCCCCTTCTCTCCCCCTCTTTTTACATTGTCTGTCTGGACTCCTCTCTTCCTACTTCTCTCCATGGCTATGCATACTTAAGCTAGTAACCTGCCTCATTCTTGATTCCGAATTCCTTTTGCCAAGTCTGTCCGTAAACGATGTGATCCCAAGATAAGAAATCTTTGAACTTTAATTCACCCCGTATCTCTATTTATTATTATTTATTATGTATCATTATTCTGAGCCCCCTAGTCGCCACTCTGTTTACTATTTCAGCCTCGCCTCGTTTTTGCATATTCTGTATAATTCATTAGTTATCGTTATAGATATTTAAGATCTATCTCCCTTACAGGGCTGATCGAATTGGCCCCCCTCTTCAATACGCTATTTCACCATGCATTACCCCTCTCTCGATATCCTACGTTCTACTTGCCTAGAACCTGTCCTCAGAACCACCCCTCCCACTGGTGCTCCGCTATATTTCTGCACCCCCCCCACCACCATTATAGGTGTCTACTCTTTGAACCCCCCTCTTCAATACGCTATTTCACCATGCATTACCCCTCTCTCGATTTCCTACGTTCTACTTGCCTAGAACCTGTCCTCTGAACCACCCCTCCCACTGGTGCTCCCCTATATTTCTGCACCCCCCCCCCATAAAAAGCACCATCCGAACGTGGCCGATGCCAGACCCCTCTGGCACCTGTGCAGGTGGCACGTAAAAAACACCCACTACACTCGCGGAGTGGTTGGCGTTAGGAAGGGCATCCAGCTGTAGAAACACTGCCAGACTAGACTGGAGCCTGGGGCAGTCCCGAGCTCCCCAGACCCCGGTCGAAACCGTCCAACCCGTGCTAGCGCGGAAAACGGACGTTAAACGATGATGATGATATACAGGCGCAGGAGTGGCTGTGTGGTAAGTAGCTTGTTTACCAACCACATGGTTCCGGGTTCAGTCCCACTGCGTGGCACTTTGGGCAAGTGTGTCTTCTACTATAGCCTCGGGCCGACCAAAGCCTTGTGAGTGGATTTGGTAGACAGAAACTGAAAGAAGCCTGTCGTATATATGTATATATATGTATGTCTGAGTTTGTCCTCCCAACATCGCTTGACAACCGATGCTGGTGTGTTCATGTCCCCGTAACTTTAGCGGTTTGGCTAAAGAGGCCGATAGAATAAGTACTAGGCTTACAAAGAATAAGTCCTGGGGTGGATTTGCTCGACTAAAATATATATACATATGTACACATGCACACACATATATATGTACATATATATACACACACACACACATATATATACATATACATATATATGCATATATCATCATCATTTAATGTCCGCTTTCCATTAAACGATGATGATATATGCATATATATGTATATACATATATATACATACATATATATATATATACATATATATATATATATATATATATACACACATATATATATATACACACATATATATGTACATGTACATACACACACATACAAGCATATATATATATATATATATATATATATATATACATATCATGTAATTTATTGGTTTGTGTGTGCCTGTCAATCCTTTTACAATCCCCTTTTTAGGGAATGACTTCCATTGATCCCTGTAATTGCTTTCTCTCTTTCAATTCAGATCATTACACCAGCATCCAGTTGTCCTCGCGGTCAGTTGAAGCGTGGTGACAAATGCTGTAGACCAGTTTTGCATTGTCCAGCAGGTAATATTTCACATAAATGCATAAATTTAATTCACATATCTACTCTTTTACTCTTTTAAGTCATTCGTTTCAGTCATTTGACTGCGGCCATGCTGGAGCACTGCCTTGAAATTTTTACCTCAAATTAATCAAGCCCCAGACTTGTATCTTAAGCCTCGTACTAATTCCGTCAGTCCCTTTTGCTAAACTGCTAAGTGACAGGGAAGTAGACATGCCAACACCAGTTGTACTCCAGGTAATCCAAAATCTGAAAGGCAAAACTAAAGTCCATCACCAGTCAAATTTGTAAATCCATGGCCGCATTACCCAATTCACTGACTGATCTATAAAATAGACAAAAATTACGGGTTACATACATTTATTTATTCATTATAGGCTTACGGCTATTTCGCCCTTGCATTTGTGTTGTGTTCATGGTTCAATCTCATCAACAGGCATAGCTGAAACAGCTGTGACTAATTTGAGTTTCTGAATTTTCTCTTTGGTTCATTTTTGAAGTTTTCTATTCTTGGAATTTTCTAGGTTCTTATGTGAAAACGTGTGAGCGGAATGGTAACTGTGACGAGTGTTTGCCTTGTCCCTCTGGAACTGAGAACCCATTCATCACTTCATCATTTGATGTCAAGAAATGCTATAAAAACGACTGCCCCACAGGTAAATATCATTTCTATTATAATATCGGTTTCCGTGTAAGAAAAATATCGTGTTTGATGGCATATAAGATACACGTTTTTAGCCACCACCTAAATCCCCACCCTAACAAAAAATTTCTCATAAGAATCGGCTTAGATCTCATAAGCTTTCATGCACTAAAAATGTTCCCCGCCTCCCAAATATGCGCTTCTGAAATTGGGCTGTTTGTGATGTGTTCGGGTGTTTTTAGGCCATCAAAATTCAGTATCTTGTTTGTAGGGGAGTGGCTGTGTGGTAAGTAGCTTGCTTACCAACCACATGGTTCCGGGTTCAGTCCCACTGCGTAGCACCTTGGGCAAGTGTCTTCTACTATAGCCTCGGGCCGACCAAAACCTTGTGAGTGGATTTGGTAGACGGAAACTGAAAGAAGCCCGTCGTATATATGCATATATATATATATATATATATGTGTGTGTGTGTGTGTGTGGTGTGTGTGTGTGTGTTTGTCTCCCCGACATCGCTTAACAGCAGATGCTGGTGTGTTTACGTCCCCGTAACTTAGCGGTTCGGCAAAAGAGACCGATAGAATAAGTAATAGGTCGATTTGCTCGACTAAAGGCGGTGCTCCAGCATGGCCACAGTCATATGACTGAAACAACTAAAAAAGAGTAAAGGGGAGGCAACTCTTCACGGATTTTTAAAAGAATCAACTCTATTTTCTCTCCCTTGTTTGTGAAACTGAAAACTTGTGGGTGTGTGTGCGTGTGTACATATATGTGTGTGTGTGTGAGAATGTGTGTGTGTGGTCTGTGTGTATGTGTGTGTGTGTGTGTGTGGTGTGTGTGTGTGTGTTTTAAAAAAATTAAGCAGAAACACGACCAAGATACGGACAGAAAATTCACACACAAGACACACGGACGTGTTCTTTCCTCGTCAGTTGTTGTCCCAAGAAATCCTTACAATTGCACACCTGTAACGTCTTTCATTTTTGGTGGCCTCAACAGTGGAAAAAATGCTGGGAATGGCGAGCAAATGTTGTTGACAGTGACGCAAAACTAACGCAACTCATAAAAGTGGATATAGAAAGTAAGCAATAAACAAAATAAATATACACTCTTCTAACAGAATAAGGTTGTGTGGCTCTAAGGGACACAAGTATAGGAGTAAC
>NC_043022.1:18738051-18748051 GCF_006345805.1 Octopus sinensis
AAGAGTCCCACCGTTGCCGACCGCCGTGGTCCCATCCACGACAACAACAAGAAGTCCCTCTGTTGTTCCAACAGTAAAAGGAATAAGGAAAAGGCTTTCAACGCAAACGCCGAAAGAACCGAAACCCTCAGCCACCATCCGTCACATGACTGAGAAACCAAAGAAGACCACCACCGTGGACTACGTTCAGACATCCGGCCTAATGGACAGAGAGAATGCTCTGGATTTGTTTAAGTAAGTGGTGTAATGATTAGTTTGAACCATCACACACACATATACGCACACACACACACAGAGACAGGCAGACAGACAAATAGATAGAAATGTAGATAGATTAGGTAGGTAGGTAGGTAGGTAGGTAGATTGGGTAGGTAGGTAGGTAGGTAGATAGATAGATAGATAGATAGATAGATAGGTAGGTAGGTAGGTAGGTAGATGTACATATGTGTGTGAGTGTATATATATATAAATATATATATATATATATAAATATACATATAATATATATATATATATATATATAATGGGAAGCTTTATGAAAATAGACAAAAGACGAAGGCAGGTGGAAAACAAACAAACAATTGTATTAGTATGGCGCTCAGGAAATATAAATAAAACAAGTCTTTAATGTTTCGAGCCTACGCTCTTCAACAGAAAGATACACAGAGAAAAAAAACACAGAAAGAAGGAGAGAAAAAATGCGTGCAGTAACTAACGAATCAACATGGCGATCTGATTTCGGCCAGAAGTCAAAGATCAAACATGAGACGCGAGAGCGAAATTAGGGGAGATAATAGGGTTGAATGACCTACTCCAACATAAGGGTGTGTGTGTGTGTGTGTGTATGAGAGAGTAATAGTGCGTATGAGAGGTCTGGACGTGTGTATATATAGGGTTGGTGTATGTATTAGTATGTATTAGTTGGTGTATGTATTAGTATGGCACATCATATATGATGTGATGTGTAAAGTCGTGTGGTGTAGTGTGGAGAGAGGAGAAGAGGGGGAGAGGAGGGGAGAGAGGAGGGGGAAGGAAGGGGAGGAGGAAAGAGGGAGAGGGGGAGAGAGAAGGGGAGTGAGGGATCAGAGGGAGGGGGAAGAGGGAAGGAGGGAGGGAGAAAGAGGGAAGAAGGGAAGGGGAGTCGGGGTGAAAGGATGAAGGACTGAAGAGAAGTAGGGGTCGGGGGGGAACAAGTAGGTGAGGAGGGGGAGAGGGGGGTTAGATGAGGAGGGGGGGAGAGTTGAGACCAAATGGCATATAAGAGCGAAGAGAGAAGATTAATTCCTGTTCACGGCGCAAACGGGAATCCGGATGGCCTCTGTGTAAGGACAAACCGAACACAGACAGGTGTTGCAAGGAGTGACCGGTGGAGCGGAAATGGCGTGAGACCGGTGTGTTGTTCGCAAGGTGGATGTCACGAAGGTGTTCCGCGAACGGTCAGCCAAGTGCGTCCCGTTTGTCCGATGTACAAGGAATGGCAGAGAGAGCAAGAGACGCAATAGATAATATTGCTGGAGGTGCAGGGGAAGGAGTTGATGATGCGATAGGGTCGATGATGGGTGCTAGTGAGGAGGGTGGGTGTTGAGAGGTAAGGGCAAGTGCGGCAATGTGGGTGGGAGCAGGGGACCGAGCCGGGTTGGGAGGTAGGGTCAGGGAAGGAGCTATGGACCAAAAGGTCTCGAAGGTTGTGGGCTCGTTTGAAAGAGGGGAGGGGTCGGTTAGGGAAGAGGTGTGAAGTGGACGGGTCGGACTGGAGATGACGGAAAGCTCGAAGAATGGTGCGTTGGAGAGGTAGGGTCGTGGGTGGTAAGTGAGGGGAAAAGGGAGGCGGGAGACTACAGGGCGGGTTCGGGGAGAGAGAGCAGATACACGGTCCACGGACCGTGCTCTGGCAAGGGCGGTGTGGATAGTGGTGAGGGGGTATCCACGTAGGGTGAAGTGGTGAGCCATACGTTGAGACTGAGTCTCAAAGTCATGGTCGTCACTACAGAGCCTACGTAGACGGAGGAATTGGGAATAGGGGATGGAAAGCTTGGTGTGTTCTGGGTGGGAAGAAGAGAAGTTGAGGTATGAGTGTGAGTCTGTGTGTTTGTAGTGAATGGAGGTGGTAAGAGTGGAGTGAAGAAAGCTAACCGAAATGTCGAGGAAGGAGACAGAGGTGTTGGAGATAGTGGAAGTGAAGTGGAGGGCTGGATGGAAAGATTGGACGAAAGAGAGGAAGGAATCTAGATGTTCACGGGAGAGTGAGGTGGCACCGATAATGTCGTCAATGTAACGACCATATAGTTCAGGAGTGGGACCAGTGAAATTAGAGAATATTTGGGCCTCAACATAGCCAACGAACAGGTTCGCATAGTTGGGGCCCATTCGCGTTCCCATGGCCACTCCCGAGACCTGATGGTAGAACTCGCCCGTGAACGAGAAGCAGTTGAGAGTAAGGACAAGTTCGGCCAGACAAATGAGTGTGGAGGTGTCAGGTTCAGGGTTGGAGCGGAGGTCAAGAAAGTGTCGAAGGGCCTGCAGTCCTTCGTGGTGAGGGATAACAGTGTAGAGGCTTTGGATGTCCATAGTAAAAAGGATTTTGGAGGAGCCGGGAGGAAAGGAGAAAGAGTTGAAAAGCTGGAGAGCATGGCTGGTATCGTGGATGTGGGAGGGAAGAGATGCCACTAGGGGGGCAAGAACACGGTCGAGGTATTTAGAGATGAGCTCCGTGGGGCAGTTACAGGCGGAGACGATGGGGCGGCCAGGTTGTTGGGTTTGTGGATTTTGGGGAGGAAGTAAATGGTGGGGTACGTGGGGTTCGCACAATTAGGTGGATGCGTGTGGGGGAGACGGGAGGACGAGATGAGGTCGCGGACAGTAGAGGATACCGTCTGTTGGTAGCTACGTGTGGGGTTAGAGGGCAGAGGGGAGTAGAAGGAGGTGTCATTGAGTTGGCGGAAAGCCTCGGCCCTGTAGAGGTCCGCGCGCCACACCACTACAGCTCCACCCTTGTCAGCCGGTTTGATGATAATGTCAGCGCGCCGTTGGAGGGAACGAAGAGCCAAGAGCTCAGCCGGGGAGATGTTGAGGCGGCGTTGGCGCCTGGAGAAGTTGAACCGCTCCAATGCACGCTGACAAGCGCCCACGAAAAGATCCACTGCTAGGAACTGGCCAGGGGCAGGCGTCCACGGGGATGGTCGGCGGCCCAGACCAGTGAAGCAGTCCTCTTCATTGGGTGTGGGTGGTGAGTTGTGGTAATGCGCACCCAACCGGACGCGGCGCACAAAGCTGTGGACATCAACTCGCGTCTGGAATTCCTTACAGGATGGAGTGAGGGGGTTGAAACGCAGAACCCTACTAAGGACGGAGCGTTCAGCCGCAGAGAGGGGAAGATCGGGGGGAATGGTAACAACAGATGGAAGTGGAGAAGGGGTGGGTGGAATAGAAGTAGGAGGGGTGGTAGGTCTCGTGGAGGTCTGAGGGGGAGGGATTGGGGAGGTGTGTGGGGGTGGTTGGGGGGGCAGTAGGGTTAGGTGTAGGTGGATGGAGCCTATCAGGAGGGGAGAAGGGGTTGTAGGGAGGGGCAGTGGGGTTAGGTGTGGGTGGATGGAGCCTATCGGGAGGGGAGAAGGGTAGTGGAGGAGTTGGGGTAGTGGCGTCGGGTATGGTGGAATGGAGGAGTGATTGGAGTTTACGAAGTTTGGTATCAGAAAGAAATTGATGGAAGAGGTGATTCAAATGGATAATGAAGCGTAGCGTGTTTGGAGCATAGAGAGGCGGCAGAGAGGAGAAGAAGGTGGAGAAAGCAGGAGGAAGAAGGCGGTTGATGGTATGTAGTTTAGAGAGATTGGAGCGAATGGTGATATACACACACACATATATATACATACACAAATATATATATATATATATATATATATTGGCCTGCTCGCTTAGCCAGTGGGGTGGCGTCAATCGAAGGCTAAAACAATTCGAACACATTGTGACCAGCGATGTGTAGCAACATCTGATGGTCTGGTCGGTCACGTGATCACGTGATATATATATATATGTATTATGTATGTATGTGTGTATAATATATATATATATATATATATATATATATATATATTATATATATATTATATATACATATATATATATATTATAATATACTCACATATATATATATATACATATAATATATATATATAACACACACACATATATATATATATATATATTATACCATATATATATATATACATATATATATATATATATATATACACACATATATATATATATACATACATATACACACAAACACATATATATATATATATATATGTTTATATGTACAAATGAAAAATAGAATAAGATCTTTATAAGAATTTATCAAGTAGTTAGCGTGAAAAAACTTCATAAGGGAAAAATCCATCAATTATTCCTCTTAAATATATTTACTTATATTAAGGGCATTACTATACATAAATGCCTCATTCTAGGAGGGACTCTTAAAGTTTTGACTTTAAGAGTCCCTCCTAGCGTGAGACATTTATATATAGTAATGCCCTTAATATAAGAGTCCCTCCTAGTTTTGACTTTGAGAGTCCCTCCTAGCATGAGACATTTATGTATAGTAACGCCCTTAATACAAATAAATATTTATATATGTATATATAAAAATCAAAATCAAAAATCAAATGTAGTTGTGGTCGATGCCAGTGCCACCTGACTGGCTCTCATGCTGGTGGCATGTAATAAGCACCCTTCCTTCGTGGGTCATTGCCAGTGCCACCTGACTGGCTCTCCTTGTCGGTGGCATGTAAAAAGGACCATCCAAACGTGGTCAATGAAAAAAAACCCATGCAAACGGGGTCGATTGAAACACAATGTAACTCCCTTAGCCTGCGGAACTTCCTCCTGAAAGTGATTTTCTTTACTATAAGATGTAACCCCAGGGACTGCGATACCTTGAAATGACATTCTAACCATTCCTTACTATTTCTATTATTTTTATTTTTATTTTACTTTATTATTTTAACTTACTTTCGCACGTGTTAGTTCCCTAACATTTGGTCTCTCTGATGAAGCCTTGCGGCTCAACCATTGTCCAACCCTTGTCCAATGTTTCTTCAACCTCTGTAAAATCCCTGTAGATTACTGGCATGATGTGGATAACGTGGCAGACTGGGCAACCCCATGTTAGAAACAGCTGTAAGAGTTTACTATTTTTTTCACTCGTTTATTCTTATTTGTTTATTTTATGTGTCTCTGTATTTATTTATTTGCTTATTGAAGTCGTTTATTTCGATCACTCATACAAATGATTGTAATTAATTAATAAATAATGATAATTGAATGTTTACAGGCTGATGCTTGTCGATTGTTTATCCTCTCCATTTTCTTATTTGCCTTATATATAAAGATATATATATATCTAAATATATACATATATATATCTATATATATATATAAATACATGTATATATATATATACAGTTTATATATATATACAGTTTATATACATGTATATATATATATATACAGTTTATATATATATATACAGTTTATATATATACAGTTATATATATATACAGTTTATATATATATACAGTTTATATACATGTATATATATATATATATATATATATATATACAGTTATATACATGTATATATATATATATATTTATATACAGTTTATATATATATACATGTATATATATATATATATATATATATATATATATATACAGTTTATATATATACAGTTTATATACATGTATATATATACAGTTTATATACATGTATATATATATATACAGTTTATATATATATACAGTTTAATACATGTATATATATATATATACAGTTTATATATATATACAGTTTATATACATGTATATATATATATATATATACAGTTTGTATTCTTTATGCAAAACCTAGTTCAGAAACGCGCGTCCATGGATAACCAGATATTGATTGATTTTCGTTGCTTTACTCTCTGCTTGTGTGAATTATCTTCAAGTATTTTGGTTTCTCCGGGAGACCCCCTTTTAAAGTAGAAGAAATAGCTAAGATTTTTGGCTGCTATTTCTAAACTTTGGTGTGTGGTGAAGCAAATCTTTGCTGAACCCCTTTTATTTGTATATATATATATATATATATATATTATATATATACATATATATAAATGTGTGTGTATATATGTATATAAATATGTGTGTATATATATATATGTATGTGTGTGTGTGTATGTATATAAATATATGTGTATGTATATATATATGTGTGTGTATATAATAATTTTGTACGACTCTATTATTTTTTCTATTCTTTCATTCTTTCCTTCTTTCTATCAGCCCTTTCACACTTCATTCATTTCATTCTTCTTTCTTTCGTTCCCCCTCTCTCACATTTCTTGGCCTTCTCTTCACACTCACTTTCCCTCCTCTTTCACTTCACTCTGTCCCTTTTATTTTTTCTCGTCCCTCCTTAATTCTTGTATCCCTCTGCCTCTACATCTCTCTCTTCTCTCCCCAGTGACCAGTGTTCAGCCAAGCCTGACCTTTCTTTCTTGGTTCCACAAACCATCCTTGCAACATCTACTTTCCTTCCTGTTCCTGTCAAAGCATATGTCCCTGCCATAAGGTTTTACTTCCACACACACCAGCTTAATTTAATCCATCCTTAGTCGAAAGACACTTGTTGTTATGTCCAGTTTTTGCATTTGTATTTGTGTAACATTCTCCATTTTTTTTTCCATCCTTGTTTTCATATACATTTGCTGCTTTCTTCCCAGGAATTTAATTTTCTTAGATTAGTTTTACCTTGGGGCTGGCCAGATTGGAGCAATCTCGAGTATAACAAGCCGAAATTGCATAGATAATCTGGAATTCGACTGCGGAAAGATAACCTGTCCTTGTTTTCGTTGTATATATATATATATATATATATATATATCTATACATGTATGTATATATGTATGTATGTATATAAATATGTGTGTATATATATATATGTATATAAATATGTGTGTAATATATATATATATGAATATAAATACATGTGTGTATATATATATATATATGTATGTGTGTGTGTGTATGTATATAAATATGTGTGTATATTACATATATATATATACATATATATATATTTGTATATATACATATAAATATATATGTATATACATATATATATATAATATATATATATTTGTATATATACATATATATATATATATATGTGTATATACATATGTATATATATATATTTGTATATATATGTATGTGTATTTATATATATATATATATATATATAATATATATATATATATATATATATATATATGAATATATATATATGTATATATATATGTATATTTATGTGTGTATATATATATATGTGTATATATATATACGTATGTATATATATATATATATTATATATATATATATATATATATAATACATATATATATACACACACACACACATATATATATATATATGTTAGTTAGTTAGTTTTTTAATTTTTGGCTCAAAAAGCAAAAAGCAAGGCCATGTAGGGGGACATGGAGTTATGTACAGGGTGGTGTTCATGTAAAGAGTTCAGGCCACTTGAGGTCGAGGGAGACTTTGAACAAAGCGGTCGTCGGCATCTTCACCATCTCGTCTGGCAGCTTGTTCCAAGGATCCGCAACCCGGACGGAGAAAGCCCCTCTCCTTCGATTGAGATGAAATCGTCGCAGATAGAGCTTTTCGGAATGACCCCACAGACAACGCTCTGGAGCAGGAGTGAAGAACAGCTCTTTCAGGAGGTTACACTTTCCGCTTATGATGTTGTGAGCGAGAATGAGATCACCACGGCGGCGTCGTTTTTCTAGAGAATAAAGGTCAATCGTCTTCAGCCTTTCTTCATAAGACAAATTTTTGAGACCATGAACCATGCGGGTAGCCAGCTTCTGGACTCTTTTGAGATGCTGTATGTCTTTGAGGAGATAAGGAGAAGAGGCTTGAATCCCGTACTCCAATAAGGGTCTCACCAGCGTGACATAGAGCGGTAGGAATATGGCTGCTGTGAGCATTCCGAATGACCGTCGAATCAAGAACAGAATTCTGCGTGCTTTGTTGGCAGCATGGACGCATTGGGCCGAAGGCGAAAAGGAGGAATCCACCAAGATACCCAGGTCCTTTACCTGATCGGTCCTCTCCAGCAGCAGACGACCTGGCTCGAAATCAAGTTGAGTTGCAGGAGGAGAGCCAACAGGCAGATGACAGCACTTTGACACGTTCAGACACAGGTCCCATTCGTTAGAGCACCTCCAAATTTGGTGGAGGCATCGACGAAGATCCTCTATATCACCGCGAGGAGCGACCAGTTTGACATCGTCGGCAAATAGAAGGGTGTGTTGCGTGAGGTCGTCGGGCAAGTCATTTATGAAGACTAAGAACAATAAGGGCCAAGCATGAAACCTTGAGGCATGCCACTGCTCGCACTGGAGACGTCGGACCGCGAACCATTAACTTGGACTTGGAAGGAGCGATCTGAGAGGAAGGTACCAACCCATCGTACAATATCCGGACGGAAACTATATGCTTGAAGCTTGACAAGTAATAGGTGGTGGTTTACCGCGTCAAAAGCTTTGGCAAAGTCCAATAAATCCAATATATATATAAATTAAATTAGGGATAAAACCACTATTAGGCAAATCAAACAGTGAAAAACATAAACCAAAACATAGAAATAAATATAATTAATATAATATACAAAATATATAAAATATTAAATTTTAAATTTAAAATTTTTAATTTATACTTATAAATTATTATTTTTTAAAATATTTTTTAATTTTTTAATTTATGAATTTTTAAACTTTTAATTTTTTAAAAATAACTATCAAAAAGTATTAAAAAGTTAATATGATATAATATAATATAATATGATATAATATAATATCTCCTTCACAGAGTCCAGTACATCAATGTAACAGTCAATTGTGTACTTATTATAATTATCGTCCTACAAGCTGTCTGTAAGTATAACATTTCTATCTGTTGTTTATATAAACTTCACTTAGACTTAGATATGTTTCGACCAGAGATTGGTCCAGGCCATGTCTAACTTAATAGCACCACCTGATAGTACTTTTCTGGCAATAGGTGGTGATAGGCTGGGAGTGGTAGTTGCAGTGGTAGTTGCAGTGGTTGCTAATTGCATCATGATAGGCATGGTAGTTGTCAATGAGGTCATGGCATTGGTGTTTGTTGTGATGTTTGTTGTTGTTGTTGCTGTTGTTGTTGTTAATGTTGTTGTTGTGGTGGTGATGGTGGTGTTGGTGGTGGTTGCTGCTGTTGCAGTTGTCTTGACTGTGATCATTGTGATGACAATAGTGACTGTGGTGGCGGTGGTGGTAGTGTGACTATTTCTGGTAGTAGCTGTGTGTTTTGTAACACTTGTTGTTGCTGTTGTTATTGAAGCAGTTGATATTGATGTTGTTGTTAATGTTACCATTATCTTATTCAACTCTCTCTCTCTCTCTCTCTTCTATTTTTCCCACACAAAACAGACATTGTAAGAATAAAACGTAAGTATAACCTGCAATATTTTCCTGCATCAAAACTTTTCACAACCAACAAAAACTTGCCACACCCTACACATATGCAGCATTGTGTAAACAACTCTGTCATTAGATATGCTACCACGACTCATGCACAGCAAAAAGAAAATAGCACAACTAAAAAAACCCACAAAAGATTGGACATTTATATTACAAACCTATGATCATGGGAGGGCTATGTGTATAATATCAAATGACTATTTATGCATGTGTGTGTGTGTGTGTATGATTCTGTAAATATGTTTCTATATGCATATGCATGCATATATATATATACGTGTGTGTGTGTGTGTGTGTTTGTGTGTGTGTTTATATATGCATATATATATGTGTGTGTATGTGTGTGTGTGTGTGTGTTTGTGTGTGTTTATATATGCATATATATATGTGTGTGTATGTGTGTGTGTGTG
>NC_043022.1:18750551-18808051 GCF_006345805.1 Octopus sinensis
AATTCTCAGGTTGTGCAATGTGGGTTATTCTCAATTAATGACTTGGTTTGGTCGTCATCTGTAATGGATGGTCTGCCTGATCATTCTTTATCAATAAGGCTACAATCTCCAGCTTGGAACCCTGCGAACCACTTCCGTACAGTTCTTTTGGATAAAGAAACATCATTGTAAACTGCGCATATTTTTTTGGTTGCTTGTGAGGCATTTTTTTCCTTTACGGAAAAAAAAAAAACATCAAGTGCTGAAAATGAACTTTCTTATCTTTTATTTTAAAGGGTTCCAGAATTAACATAGGTTATAGGAACATAAACCTTCTTCCACGAAAAGATAGCTTGAACTGCGCTCTAAATGGGGGTGTAGTCAAATCCTATTTTATGGACTCAACCATGTTCTAAAATAAGTCGAAAGGTAAGCTACTGTAAATTGGCACGAATTTTCCAGAAACCTCATATTTCATCATCATCATTTAACGTCCGTTTTCCATGCTAGCATGGGTTGGACGTATGACTGAGGGCTGGTGAACCAGATGGCTGCACCAGGCTTCAATCTTGATCTGGCAGAGTTTCTATGGCTGGATGCCCTTCCTAACGCCAACCACTCCGAGAGTGTAGTGGGTGCTTTTACGTGCCAGTCAGGCGGCACTGGCAACAACCTCGCTCGAGTCTTCTAAACATGCCACCAGCGTGGGTGCCAGTAAGGCGATGCTGGTAACGATCCCGCTCGAATGGTGTTTTTTGGTGAGATCAGCAAAATAAAGACTCTGTTCAGATTAAATTCAAGCTATAACGACTTTCCTGTTGTTTACAGCACAATAATCAGACAAGCTTGTATAGCATGTCGTGGGTTTCCAAGCTATCATCCAGGTTTTTAACAGCGTGAAACTAATTACAGATTGAATATAAATCCTGTGTACAGTGGTTTCAAATTTTGGCACAAGGCCAGCAACTTTAGGAGAGGGATAAGTGGATCATATTGACCCCCCAGCATTCAACTGGTACTTTTTTTATCAACCCCAGAAGGATGAAAGGCAAAGTTGACCTCAGTGAAATTTGAACTCAGAACGTAAAGACAGACAAAATGCTGCTGAGCATTTTGCCCAGCGTGCTAACAATTCTGCCAACTGACCACTTCAAAAATCCTGTATGCACACAACACACACACAAACTCACACACACACGCACACACTCATACACATACATACATATATATACACATATATATACATATATATGTATGTATATAAGTATGTGTGTATGTATTTGTGTGTATGTCTATGTATGTGTGTCCTGTGTTTGTGGAGATACGTCTCCCTACTGTATACACTTGAATAAATGATATATATATATATATATGAGTGAAAGGCAGACTGTATGATGCGTGTGTACGAACAGCCATGCTACATGGCAGTGAAACATGGGCCGTGACTGCTGAGGATATGCGTAAGCTCGCTAGAAATGAAGCCAGTATGCTCCGATGGATGTGTAATGCCGGTACTCACACTTGGCAGAGTGTAAGTACCTCGAGAGAAAAGCTGGACCTAAGAAGCATCAGTTGTGGTGTGCAAGAGAGACGTTTGCGCTGGTATGGTCATGTGGCGAGAATGGATGAAGATAGTTGTGTGAAAAAGTGCCACACCCTAGCGGTTGAGGGAACCTGTGGAAGAGGCAGACCCAGGAAAACATGGGACGAGGTGGTGAAGCACGACCTTCGAACTTTAGGTCTCACTGAGGAAATGACTAGAGACCGAGACCTCTGGAAGTGTGCTGTGCGCGAGAAGACCCGGCAGGACAAGTGAGTCCATAACCCGTGGCCTTCTACATGGATGGAGCCAGCCTACGTATGCATACCTTCCCTCTTGGGACACAAAACTCTACTTGTGAAGACGTGATGAGGCAAGTGAGGATCAGAATCGAAATCGATCAATGGAAATTGCGGATGTGCTACCAGTGCCGGTGGCATGTCAAAACTCTGCTTGTGAAGACCTGTTGAGGCAAGTGACGATCAGAATCGAAATCGATAATGGAAATTGCAGATGTGTTACCAGTGCCGGTGGCATGTAAGAGAACTTTCCGTTTCGTGACCGTTGCCAGCACGCCCCCGTTCGTGTCCGTTGCCAGCCTCGCCTGGCCCTCGTGCGGTGGCACATAAAAAGCACCATCTGTTCGTGGCCGTTTGCCAGCTCTGTCTGGCACCAGTGCGGGTGGCACGTAAAAAGCACCCACTACACTCACGGAGTGGTTGGCGTTAGGAAGGGCATCCAGCCGTAGAAACACTGCCAGATTTGACTGGGCCTGATGAAGCCTTCTGGCTTCACAGACCCCAGTAGAACCGTCCAACCCATGCTAGCATGGAAAACGGACGCTAAACGATGATGATGATGATGATGATGATGTATGTATATATATATATATATATATCTATTATATATATATATATAATATATATATAATATATATATATATGTGCATACATAAATATATATATATGTATATATATATGTATATATATATGTACGTACAGATATACATATACATAAACCTATACACTGTCACTAAGTGTTATGGCTGTTTATACAACTTACCACTAAAACTTAAAAGTGTGTTGGAGCTGGAAGGGTTTGTTGTGGGGAGGGTGTGTAGATGTCTGCTGTAAATGGTAAAAGCCAAATTCCATGTTTCTTCTTTTCTTTCTTCTGCAGAACCATGCTGCAATGAACGTAAGTAATAACTTCTTCACATATTAAGACAAACTAAAGAGGGAGTCAACAAATGGTTAGTTAACCTGCTAGAAATAGCAAGTCAGATGCCCATCAAAGTGTACTTTTCTGACTTGAAAATATGAAGGACACTCTAGGTAGTGTATACACCGTGTCAGAGTAAAAGACACAACACATTAAATGATGTAGTTCTGGATACACTATGCCAAAATAAAATGCAGGATACATTTGATGATTTAGTCTTAGATACACTATGTCAGAATAAAAGAACAGGCTACATTAGATGATGTTGTCTTAGATACTCTATGCCAGAAAAAACAACTGGATACATTAGATAATGTTGTCCAAGATACACTATGCCTGAATAAAAGACAAAGCACCTTCGATAATGTAACCCCAGGCCAAAACTGAACCAGTTGGCCTATAGGCCATTATTAGTTACGCACCATCGTACAACATTGGCAATTCTACATTTGATCTTTGTCTTGAAGAAATGTATTATATAATTACCTCTAAATTAATTTTATTAAATTTTAATGGGAATTTTATAATGAAATGCTGTCACAAATTTCATAAGGCATTTAAATATTTCAATCATAATGAAGTGATTCTCCTCTATTTTCTTTTACCCAAAACCAGGAACTCTCCAGCCTCCCTCATGTGGATGTATATAAATATACATATACATACACGCACACACTCACATATATACATATATATACACACATATAGTAGAGTAATAAAAAGAAAGATCTTTGTACAGTATTATATATTTGAAAAAAGGAGGTAGCATTTTTTTGATAATTTTTATTTTAATACTAATGTTTATAAAAAGCCATCTCTCCTCATTTTTTCAAATATTTCTATACATATACATATATATAACTCAGGTAATGCATAAATATATTATAATATAACAAACAAAAGAAAAAACAATTCCCTCAAAGGGATTGTCAATTGTATTTCTCTATCAATTTATTATTTGTAATTCATATATACATATATATATATATGTGTGTGTGTAGTGTTCAAATTTACAGAAAACAAAAGATGAAGGCAAGCGAAGGAACAACATACAGGTCTATTAGTTTAATGCGCTGGAAGAATGGAAAACTCTTTAATGTTTCGAGCCTATGCTCTTAGACAGAAGGAATTAAGAGTAAAAAAAAAACTGAGAGAGAGGAAAAAGAAAAATGTGTAGGGATTAATGGTTTGACGTGATGTTTGAATATTTTTTGAAACTGCCATTATTCTATGTTTCTTTTTTCCAGAAAAGAGACATGACAACAGCTACCAGGAAATTGGTGAGTCAAGATTCCAGTGTGATATTTTTACATTCATAGTTATGACAGCATGGTCGTGGTCGAAACGCTTTCATCATATGTTTGCTGGATCGAAGATGACCTGGGGCTAAACAAGGAAGGACACATTGGAGAATGTAATCCTAGATACATTATGTCGAAATAAAAGGTGACATAGTAACAACAGCAAACATGCACACACACACACACACACACATTGATATATATGTGCGTGTATGTGTGTGTGTGTATGGCAAGTAGTACACTTTGTAAAGTGGTTGGTGTTAGGAATGGCATCTAGCTATAGAAACCCTTCCAAAACAGACCAGTAGAGCCTGAGCAGCTCTCCAACTGGCCAACACTTGTCAAACTGTCCAACCCATGCCAGCATGGAAAACAGATGTTAAAAAATGATGATGAAAATGATGACATTTTGGTCAGCATTCATCCATCCACTCTCACTACCTCCATCCACTACAAACACACAGACTCACAGTCACCCTAAACACACAAAGCTTTCCATTCCCTGTTCCCAATTCCTCTGTATACGCAGGCTCTGCTGTGACAACCATGATTTTGAGACTCAGTCTCAACTCATGGCTCACCACTTCATCCTACATGGATATCTCCTCACCACTAGTCACACTCCCTTGCTAGAGCATGTTCCATGGACCATGTATCTACTCTCTCCCCTTGCACCCACCCTGCTGTCACCCATCTCCTGTTTCCCCTCACCTACCACCCCACCACCTTATTTCTCCAACACACCATTCTCTGAGCCTTCTGGTGACTCCAGTCAGAACCCTCCACTTTTCACATCTTCCCTAACCGACCCCTCCCCTCCTTCAAACAAGCCCACAACCTACGAGACGTCTTGGTCCACAGCTTCTTCTCTAACCCAACCTCCCAACCTGGCTCATTCCCCTGCTCCTGCCCATGCTTCCGTACTTGTCCTTACCTCTCCAACACCACCCTCCTCACAGGCACCCATCATTGACCCTATTATATCACTAACTCCTTCACCTGCACTTCTAATAACGTCATCTATTGCATCTCCTGCTCTCTCTGTCCTTCTCTATACATTGGTCAAATGGGATGCTGCTTGGCTGACAAGTTTGTGGAATCACCACTACTTTATTATCTCCTCTTCTTCCTAGCTCTCCTGTGTGACCCCTCAATCCGGCATTTACCATGATAGATCGTTAGCCACTAAACCTTTTTTCTATTTTCTCTCCCTGTTTATTTCTGTGTTCCTTTCTGTCGAAGAGTTTAGGTTCGAAACATAAAAGACTTTCTCACTTCCCGAGCATTAAACTAATACATCTGTTTGTTGTTTACACACCCGACTTCATCTTTTATTCTTTGTAAATTCTCACTATATATATATGTGTGTGTGTGTGTGTGTGTGTGCTTTTATGTGCGACTATTAGTTTCATGCAATTAAAGTATCTCAGACAGAATATTTTAACATGTCTGGTGCAATCTTCAGGCAATTACCGCAAGATTGCGCTAAGGCATCAGACGTGTTAAAAAATGCTATTATGCTTTCATAGCATGAAACTGGTAGCAACACATGAAAGCAAGCATATATTGTGTTTATCAAATAACATTTATCTCTCAGCAGATAGAGTATATTTTTTCGTTGATCTAACCACCACAAAACAGTATTCTATATATGTATAATATAAGGAAATGGTGAGTGTGAACAGAGAAAAAAAAAATTTATTTATTTATATAATAGTCAATTCCATGTCTCCTACACATGTTTCAATTTCTTACTTGCATTGTTCAATTAAATGAAGTCACATGAAACGATCGTACTACATTACCTCTAGATATCCTTGTTGTTTATTTTGATTATATATATATATATATATATATATATATATATATATATATCATCATCATTTAGCATCTGTTTTCCATGCTAGCATGGGTTGGAATATATATATATATATTTCCTTCTGAGCAGATTACTCGCAGAAAGTCTCACCCAATGACACACAAAGACCACTTCCTAAAAAACCCAGCTCAAACAGCTTGATTGACACATACATGGAAATGGGCAAGTCCAGTAACACTCTCAAGAGACCTGTACCATATATCAGTAAGTATTATCATTATTATTATTATTATTATTATTATTATCATCATCATCATTATTATTATTATTATTATTATTATTATCATTATTGATATAGACGTCACATAGTATACAATATCGTGATGTAGTTGATTGAAGATGTTGTAGCTACCGGGGTTTTTTACAGTTTGTCAAGTCGCAACAAGGACCTCAGACAGACAGTACTTTACTCAATACACATTCAGTTTATTAGATTACATCATTGTAATCTAACTTATCTGATGATGAAGGAAAATCAGAAAAAAACTTCTGTGTTGTCCCTGTATAAATCTTGGACATTGCAACTTAATTTCCCCCATCAATAAGGGCCACTTACGCTTAGGCAGATTTGATGAAGTAGATGTTCAGGCATCAATTAACAATGGCCATATCCACCTAAAATTATTCAAACATCAATTGGAGCTGCCCTTCGTTTAAGGGCTAACAGAACCGTTAGAGAGTCAGACACTGTTCAGGCTTTCCGTGGTCTGAAGCAGAACATTGGTCAAGCTTGAAATGTCACCTTGAAGCTGGGCAAATATGGTACTTAATTAAACTATTTTTTCTTTGTTTCATTTCAGTCAGCAGCCCTTATGATCCTTCTACTTTGACCAGATTAATCCAGCCGCCAGGGGGAGGAATCGCTTTACTTCCCCCCATCTATCAACAAAACATAGAATCTATAATGGGATTTAGGCACTGTTCTCCTCCACGTAAGAAAAAATAATTGTTCTTTATTTTTCCTTATTCTTTAAACCTTTTGTGACCATAATTCTGTTGAAATACACTGCAATTATTTCAATTAATTGTTAAAATTACAAAGAATTTAGTAAAATAACTTTTGCCGTAATCAATCTGATGTTTCGAACATAATTTAACATGAAATTTTGAAGAAATTTAGACAACAGTAAAATGGAAAGTTTGCATCATAGAATAAAGGACAATTGAGGCAGGTTGGTATCAAAAGGGTCCAATTTCACTGAAAGAGTTAACTCTGGGATATCCTATTTATACTCGTTTCAGTCACTGGACTATGGCCATACTGGGGCATTGCCTTACTCAAACAAATTGATCCAAGAACTTATGTTTTCCTTTTCTGAAATCCAATATTTGCTCTGTTGGTCTTTTATGCTGAACTGCTAACTTATGGGGACATAAACAAACCAACACCTGATGATGGGAAGAAACAACATACACACACACAGATATATTTGTGTGTGTGTAATATATTCTGGCAAATGCCAGAGCATTAAACTTCTGGGAAACCAAATGAATGTATACAAGAACAAAATAGCCAAAAGTACATATATAATACATGATGAAATAATAATACAAGTGCAACAGAAAGAGAATTAATTATACATATAGGCGCAGGAGTGGCTGTGTGGTAAGTAGCTTGCTAACCAACCACATGGTTCAGGGTTCAGTCCCACTGCGTGGCATCTTGGGCAAGTGTCTTCTGCTATAGCCCCGGGCCAACCAATGCCTTGTGAGTGGATTTGGTAGACGGAAACTGAAAGAAGCCTGTCGTATATATGTATATATATATATGTGTGTGTGTATGTGTTTGTGTGTCTGTGTTTGTCCCCCTAGCATTGCTTGACAACCGATGCTGGTGTGTTTACGTCCCCGTCACTTAGCGGTTCGGCAAAAGAGACTGATAGAATAAGTACTGGGCTTACAAAGAATAAGTCCCGGGGTCGATTTGCTCGACTAAAAGGCGGTGCTCCAGCATGGCCGCAGTCAAATGACTGAAACAAGTAAAAGAGTAAAAGAGTATATACAACAGAAAAATGCCTTTCGGTTATATAGAACGTGGAAAATAATTATACATTTACAGCATAACAGGAAGGGTCTTTCGACTCTCAGATGAACATAGTAGGCTGGTGCAAAGGAGAAATGGAAAGTTTTAACAAACTGAGAGGGGAGAACAGGCAAATGTGACCAGCCCGGGGGGCAGCTGGTCGCAAAAGAACAGCAGTGCAATGGCCAGACACCAATCACATGGTAGGAGAGAAGAGAAGGAGTAGAGGGCAGAGAGATTAAAGAATGAGTAGTTATTTATTTAGTTAATTTGGCTCAAAAGCAAATAGCAAGGCCATGTAGGGGGACATGGAGTTAAGTACAGGGTGGTGTTCATGTAAAGAGTTCAGGCCACTTGAGGTCAAGGGAGGCTTTGAACAAAGCGGTCGTCGGCATCTTCACCATCTCGTCTGGCAGCTTGTTCCACGAATCCGCAACCCGGACGGAGAAAGCTCCTCTCCTTCGATTGAGATGAAATCGTCGCAGGTAGAGCTTTTCGGAATGACCCCGCAGCCGACGCTCTGGAGCAGGAGTGAAGAACAGCTCTTTCGAGAGGTTACACTTTCCGCTTATGATGTTGTGGGCGAGAATGAGATCACCACGTCGGCGGCGTTTTTCAAGAGAATAATGGTCGAGCGTCCTCAGCCTGGGGAGGAAAGAGGGACTAAGGAATAAGAGAGAGAGAGGAAAGAAATCAGAGGGACAAGGATATAAAGTTCCCAAACATAACCAAATGAGACTATGGATATCATCCAACTCCCACATTCTTCGTCTTTTGCTGTGTCTGCTTCTGGCTCAGCTCAACTTGAAGAATTCGTCATGCAATTCTTTCCTGTGACATTTTAATTGCATGTCTTTGGTACCAGAGCTGTGACCTGTTAATGTGGAGAGAAGTAGCAACTCAACTTGGAGAGACCCCTTCATCTCTGAGCTAAGCTACAAGGGGGTGTTGAAAAGCTCCTGGCTTTAAGGGTATCATGAAAGACCTTGCTAGAGGCCCAACCTTCCAAGTTCTTTTACAGAGATTAAAAAAACTGAAGGACCATGGCAATAAGTGTGTGAATATGTTAAATAAAATCATAATTAATTGATCCTTTTCAACAGACCCTTGTATTCTCAGATACAATATAAAGCCAATGACAGTGATGATGATGGCTTTAGTGAAAGGGATTGTTATGGGGACCAGAGAGAAAAGGCTGAAACAGACTCCTTCCTCTTTGGCTGAACCCTCAACTTTTTCAAGTTTCACTTGGAAAAGGAAGTGGATGCCAATAAAGACTCCCAATGTGCACGGGAGCTGCATGGGAGAAAAGGTCCCTTACTTGAAAAAGGGAGGTATTAGTTTGCATGTGGAAGGGCTATGCAACGTTTCTCAAGAGACCCTTCAGAAGAACCCCATTTCAGTTTCTTGTATTCATGATTGTGCTCTATCAAATTAACAGTATTGGACTTAGTTAATTAACAATTTCTCTTTCTAATCACATTCTGTTAATGAAGGTCAAGAAAGTAGTGCATCAGGAGAAGAAGAATATAACGCTTTGAGCCTTGTAAGCTATCCATCGTTGCGTGATTGTTCAATGAGTAGCGAGACTGCCTTGAAAGTACCAGATACTGCTGAGCCAAACCCAAACAGAGTTCAACCAGCTAACGTGACTGAAGCAGCTCGGGTAGAGCCAGCGAGAGTTCACCCATTGAGAGGGGACTTTGGCCCAGCTTATCAAGATGCTATATCCATACATACAAACAGCAATTATTCGCCGCCCCTTCATTACATTCAACAAGCCCAAGCGACACAAACAGGCATTGTACACCGTAAGTTCTTTTTCTTTTTCATTTCTCTCCCTACCTTCCCCACCCTCACCCCTTATTTGTTCTTTTTTGTTTTGTTTGCTTTTTTCCTTTTTTTTAAAATTTATTTTATGCCCTTCTTCAGTTCTCACTTTTAGATCACAATGATATTGACAACTTCTGAGTGTGTGTGAATGTGTGTGTCTGTGTATCTCTCCTCATCCTCCTTACTTGCCCAGCTTTGCACCATCTGACTTCCACCTCTTTCCAGCCATGAGTATTTTTTTGTTAAATGGAAGCACTTTTCAGATGATGTTGAACTTATTTCTGAGGTAAAGTCTTGGCTCCAGACGCAACCTACCGGCTTCTACAGATGACGTCTTCACAGCTGCATAAAGCAATGGGAGAAGTGAGCTTACGATCGTGAGGTTGTGAGTTCGAATCCCGGACCAGGCTGCGTGTTGTGTTCTTTAGCAAAATACTTTATTTCACGTTGCTCCAGTTCACTCAGCTGTAGAAATGAGTTGCGATGTCACGGGTGCCAAGCTGTATCGGCCCCTTTGCCTTTCCCTTGAATAACACTGGTGGCGTGGAGAGGGAAGGCTGGTATGCATGGGCGACTGCTGGTCTTCCATAAACCACCTTGCTCACACTTGTGCCTGGGAGGGTAACTTTCTAGGTGCAATCCCATGGTCAGTGTCATGACCGAAGGGGGTCCCGACCCGATATATTTATATCTTTTTATTTTATTTTATTTATAGTTTTAACTGTGAATTTATTTATTAACCCTTTCATTACCATATTTCTGTTGAGATGCTTTGTATTTCTTTCACTTAATTTTAAATATAACAAAGAATTTAGTAAAGTAACTTAGTAATCATTAAGCTAGTGTTAGGAACATAAGTTGTGACTAAAGTTTGGTGGAAGATTTTCATTCAAAACTTATGAAAACAAGATATTTGTACAACAGAGTCAGAGCAGGTTTCAGCTGGGTTGGTAACAAAAGGGTTAAGAACTGTTTTTCTATTATATATCTTAACCCTTTTGTTACCATATTGCTGTTGAGATGCTCTGTGTTTCTTTCAATTAATTTTAAATATAACAAAGAATTTAGTAAAATAGCGTAGTCATCATTAAGCTAGTGTTAGGAACATAAATTGTGACTAAGGTTTTGTGGAAGATTTTAATTCAGATCTTTTGAAAACAAGACATTTGTATTAGAGAACCAGAGGCGGTTTCAGGCGGGTTGGTATCAAAAGGGTTAATCTATGTATTTATTTTTATAAATAAAAAAACATTTTTAAATTGTAAAAATTTCATATTTTATGTACATATGTATTTTTTTTAATGTGTACATATGTGCATATATATATATATATAATATATATATATATATATATATATAATATATATACATATATATATATATATTATACATATATATATATATATATATTATATATACATATATATATATATATATATATATATACATATATATATATATATATATATATATATATACATATATAATATATATATATATATATATATATACATATATATTTTGTGTGGTGGTCATGGCTAATACCAACACCCCATACTACCATCCCCAGCACCACCAATGTGATATTACCCTTTCTGTGTCTGACTAAGATTTCATTTCTTCTTTACAGCTCAGTGTGTGCATTATACTCAGCCAATGAACAAGACAAGGAACAGGGAATACATGTAACAACAGCACTAATCGCATAACCAGTATAAATATATATATATATATATATCTATATATAAATTCAAAATAAGCAAAAGGATACCAAGAGGTGATGCAGTACAACCATTTGAAGCGGCTCTATTTAATTGAACAATGCAATCATTACACCAATTTAAATGTAGGGCTATCCTCAGTTGCATAAATAAATAAATAGAGTTTTTGATCAGTTGGACACATCAATATAATTTTACTCAAAAGCTCTAATAGAGCAAGAAGACTGAAAGTGCCCATGTTGCTACTAATGTAGGACCCCAGACAAATCAATGCACTGATCCCTTTTCCACAATCCCTTCCCTTTTCAAGTAAAACTTGAAAAAGTTAATCAGGGCTTTGCCATAGAGAGAAGTATCTGTCTTCAGCCCTTTCAGTCTGGTCCACTACACGACCTTTTTACGCTAAGGCCATACTGGTACTCGCTGTCCCTTTCTATCTTCCGCTAACTCTAGAAATTTATAGATCTCTCCATGATAGTCAGTTATTATGACCTTGTTTTCTCTGCCTCTCTTCCTTTAACTCTTCAGCATTCAAACTGGCCATGTCCGGCCAAAATATTTAACTTGTTTTATGTTGAAACTGGTCAGATCTGGCCTCTCACCTCAGTCCTACAATGTCATTCTAATACTAAACAACCGCACCAGCAAAATCTCTAAACTACAAGACAATGCATGATTATTTCAAAACAATATAAATAAACAAACATCACATTTGACAGAATAATCTGAACAGAAAAGGGTTAAACTTTCCTCTGTATCTTATACTAGTTGTTGACCAAAGCTTTCTTTTAAGGTCCTATTTAATTCTCTCTCTGATGATGAAAGACATCACCACTCTATAGCTGGCTACTGTCCTTTTTCAAGGAAATGCACCATCTGTACATCTAGTCTTGAAACAGGTGTAAGGAACTATTTGCACCCTTTCTTACTTCATTCCTTCTCATCATCTATACTCATGTAACAACTCAAACTTCCTGTTTTAATACATGAATATCATAGTCTAACCTCATACCAGTGATTTTCCCACTTATATTTCTATTCTATTGTACATTTTAATGTCCACATATTAGTCGAATGAATTGACATATTAGTCATTTTTGTGGAATGAATTCACCCCAGTACTTACTTCTGTGTTTGTTGATCTCTGTTATTCTATTGAAGACATAAAGACATAAACGTATCAGCAGCAGCTGTCACGCAGTGGTGGAGATACACACACACACACACACACACATACACATGAGACATGCTTTTCAGTTTTGTTACGACCTACATTCAGATGAAAAACTTTGTACATTTCTGCCAACTGGCCAAACAGGACACAAACATGACTGATGTTTGTTAACAAACCCACTTCTCAAGGTTGGACACCCACCACAACACCTCCACACTTTGAACTTTTTCCAAGAAATTTTTCCTTTTGTTTCTTTTCAACACTTATTGTCATTTCTTTTTCTTTTTTTTCCAAATACATTTTTATTCATTTACTATTTTTTTTCCTTCCACACCCAGCATAATATTTTTTTTCTCAACTCTGAAAAACGATTACACAGCATTATTATGTATATATTTTTCATTTCTATGTCTTTTCCTTTCGTTACACTTTCCTTGGCAGAAACTGGATCAGTTACCTGCAAACTTTCATTATCTTTTAAAGTGTTTGCATTAGAACGATTCCTTAACGAAGCATTTTCACTAGAAGGACCTTTTCCTGTAACAGATGGCTCAGATTCTCTAATTTCAGAATTTTCTACAACATGGTCTTCACTAGTCACTTCCATCGACATTTCATCTGGACTTGTTTAGTATCCTCAATCACAAAATGGCTTGCATTTTCTTTGTCCATTTTAGCTTTCCTAGCAATTGGTTTGTTTTCAATTTCAACAGATAACATCTGCTTATGTTTGAAATCTTCTGGCATGACTCACTTTAAATGCATCATTAATTCTTTTTCGTTTTTTTTTTGTCTTCCAAACCAGAATTATTTTTTGTTCCACACAGAACCATTTCTTTTCAAAATGCCATAGGTAGTAACAAGTCTACATTATTACTGGTAGCGCTACTACATATAGTGACCTAACTTATGAATCCTTCAAACAGACTTACTATTTTTTGTTCCACACAGAACCTTTTTTCTTTTCAAAGTGCCACATCTCATTCATTTTATTGACATCCTTCTTTTGGTGCAAACTGAATAAAAGTAGTATATGTTTTGTTTATATATAACATGCAGTTATATTATCACATATTGATAATGAATAGAAATGGCTTTTCTGATAATTTTTCCACTTTAATAATTAGATGTTTATAGGAGACTAATTATCAAAATGGAAAAATTATCAGAAAATTCATTTCTATTCATTTTTTTCAAATATCTTATATTACTTTACCAAGGCCTGTCTATTTTTTATACTTACATACATATTTTATATATATATATGCGTGCGTGTGTGTGTGTGTGTGTGTAATATATATATATAAATTAGAGAAAAACCACTATTATGTAATTCAAACAATGATAGACATAAACCAAATCATGAAGAAAAAATAAAATATATTATAAAACATATAACTAGATTACAAAACGTACAAAAAAATGAATAAACAATATATAATAAGTAAAATGACTACATACGTTTCGTGGCTATAACTTCAATTCGAATTACATTAACAATCTATAGAATATCTTTTCACTAGCTATACTCTAATATTATATATACATATATATATATATATATTTGTTTTGTTTTTTTTGAGGTGGTATACCATATATATTTTATGTATTAAGTAAAAAAGAGATGAGCTAGTTGAAAAAATATGGAACTAACATATATAGAAAAGGTATAAATTTTCTGTAAAAATATCATTCCTGATGAATCTCTGAAATGAGATGGAAGCCCTAAATAAACTTTTCTACTTTTGGCACAAAGCCCCAAATTTTTTGGTGGGGAGGGGCCAGTCGATTGAATCGACCCTAGGACACAAATGATGCTTAATTTATCGACCCCGAAAGGATGAAAGGCAAAGTTGACCTCGGTGGAATTTGAACTCAGAACGTGAAGACAGACAAAATACCGCTAAGCATTTCGCCCGACAAGCTAACGTTTCTGCCAGCGCAGTGTCTTAAAATATTCAAGCTCTTTCTGAACAATTGAAACAGTCAGCATTGTTACAGAATATTCATTTTTTTTATTGCCCACAAGGAGCTAAAGATAGAGGAGGCAAACAAGGACACCCAAATGGATTAAGTCGATTAGATCAACTCCAGTGCATAACTGGTACTTATTTAATCAACCCCGAAAGGATGAAATGCAAAGTTGACCTCGGCAGAATTTGAACTCAGAATGTAGAGACAGTTGAAATACCACTAAGTATTTCGCCCAGCATGTTAACGTTTCTGCCATTTCACTGCTTTAAGTATGATATATTTTGTTTTCATTCTAGACACAAGGTCTGAAATTTTTTTTGATGGGTAGGAAACCAGTCGATTAGATTGCCCCCAGTACGCAACTGGTACTTGATTTATCAACCCTGAAAGAATGAAAGGCAAAGTCAACCTCCATGGAATTTGAACTCAAAAAGTAACCGTGGACGAAATACCATTACACATTTTGCCCAGCGTGCTAACGATTCACCTTGCCCTAAATAATCAGTTATTGTTTATTGATTACAAAAAAGACAATATCTCATCTGTTTTTGTAATCAAATGATAATTGATGTTAATCAATTATCAATTTTATCTCCATTTTCTTATTTTCCCTTATAGATAAACTTCAGTTTATTTCTTTCTTTACCAATCATTTATGAGCATTGACACTAATACTCATAATCACATATTGGTAAGATACCAGTAATTCATTGGGCATAAATATCCCTTAGACAGTTTTTATAACCTCTAATTGAACTTACCTTTATAAATATATATATACATATATATGTGCCCCCATTGACAGACCCTTAGTATTAATAAAATTTAAACACTTATGCTATGCAAATTAGTTGCGCCAGTTTTCTGTAGCTACTGTAATTGTTGACAATATAAGCAGGTTAGCAGTTTGTTTCTCTGGGATTGGTAAAATTTATGTAGACACCTCTGAGGAGAGTTCAATAAGGTCCGAAAATCAGTCAAAGTTGTTCATATTTTTGTTCAACCTGCAGAGAAATAACTAAATTTGCTCTGTTTATATAGCTACTCTATAACTTACATATATTCTTTAACCCCTTCAGTCATGGATAAAAAAGCAAAACTATTTTTTTTATCTATACCAAAATACAGGTAAATCACACATATTGAGTCAATTTTTAAAGGATTCCATATTTAATATGCTTAATTTTTGGCATGGACAAATAAAAATTTTGCTAACCCTAGTTTAAAAAAATACCAATTTACTTACATCTGTGAGATTTATGAGAAAACTCAGCCATCTTCTATGGCTTGTGAGTAAACACAGAGTCAGAATCACATGGTCTTGGACTCTCCTCAGAGGTGTCTCCATAAATTTGACCAATCCCAGAGAAACATCCTGACAATCTGTCTATATAGTCAGCATCTTTGAGGTGTCCAAGGAATTGGTAACTGTGACTCAATTATATTTTATATTTATTTTGTAATTTATGCTGAAAAATTGTTCATTACACTGTACAAAGTGACTGAAGAGGTTAAAAAAGGCATCAAGATCACAACATCACATTAAATGTTATTAAGCATCACATTAGATGTTATTAAACAGTCATCGTTTGTTTTTTGGGGAAGGCATCAATATCACAACATTGCATTGTATATTTCCTTGTATGAGATGCTGAAAGGTTAATGTTTTCACTGAAGTCATCATCGTTTGTGTTTGAGAAAGGCATCAACATCACAACATTACTTTTCATCAGTGTAATCCTTATTTGTGTTTGGGAAATGAATCAACATCTCAACATCACATTTTATACTTTTGCGTGTGAAATATTAAAGACATAAAAATTATTTTCTATTAAAAATTGTTTCTTTTTTTCTTGAACTTTTACCAGAAATTTCAGTCACCACATTTACAGACAACTACTGCCACAACTCTACTATGGCTACAAACACCACTGCACCACAGCCAACACCAAAACACTATTACAACAACAAGCACCACCAAAACACTACAACCAACACAACAATACTACAACCAATGTTGCAACACTACAGCTACCACAACTGCACTATTATCATTATTATTATTATTATTGTTGTTGTTGAGTGAGAGAGCAGTACATGCCATCAAAGTGACACGGGTAAAATATATGAAGCCCAGTATACCCATCATAGGTACCTGTCTGATAAGGGTACATCAGGCACATGCATCGCAACCATATGTGTATGACATGGTGGTCTCATGTCAAGATAAACAGTGCATGACCTTGCAGGTGGGGCCCAGTTAGAATTTTCTTTAGGTTGAGTAGCCCAAGAGTTGTTTAAGGATGTTGAATGAAATGCCCATGTTTCCAGAACTGAACTGGGGCTCATGAAGAAGAAGAACAAAAACAAATATGCCATATTATACAAGGTCGTGATGAGGCCCTTCACAAAATCGAGCCATAATTTTGTTATAAATACAAGAAGAACAGTGAAATCGATGTGAGAAAACTTGTAATAGTAGTGCCAATATTTCACGTTATTATCAGATAACAATATTAATTGAAAGTGTGTTTTCGAGACATGATCATTTTGACATTGTTACAAGAATGTACTGATTAGGCCCAACTTTTCAAGTGCTAGCATTTCGATTTCAGTTCACAGTTCTCAAGTTATGCGCCTTCTAGATACATGTTTGTTGGGCCATATAGTATCTTTTTGTTTAATATTGTCATGGTTGGTGAAAAATTATAATTAGTAATTATCATTATCAAATTCAATACAGCTAGTGACATCATCGTGAGCCTGTGAGGCCCAGTGCTTGTTGCTCATTCAGTTGGATGCTAGTTCTCTTGCACCCCACCCCATTAAATGGCCAAGAACTAGGCTAGAGAATGTTTTTTTTAAGTAAGTTAATTTCAGGAGTTTGAAGTTATAAGAAATTCTGGGCTTTATGTTCTAGCATAATTTGCTTTTCCAGAAGCTAAATAGACCTACCATAGCCTAAGCTATATTCACATATTATTTGAAATATCTTCTAACAATGTCTGTGCGAGTGTGCGGATATGATTGATCATTGACCCTTTTCTTGGCCTGCTTGAAGTGCATGCATCAACTCTAGATCCTGTTTCACAACATATATATTTTATTTCAATGCTAAATCAATCATTTTCTTTCACACGGATTTAATACATTAGTAAGGCGGGACTGCAGTGACTCCTTAATATTTTGTAGTGATGGAACCCTCAGTGAAAAAGAAGAGATTGTGCTCATATAACAAAGACTGGGAAAATGGTTGGCAGCAACTAATAATCCACAAGAGGCAAAGTGCATTATTTGTAATGGTACCTTTAAAATTGGTCATATGGGTGTTACTCTTTACTCTTACTCCTTTACTTGTTTCAGTCATTTGACTGCGGCCATGCTGGAGCACCGCCTTTAGTCGAGCAAATCGACCTCGGGACTTATTTTTTGTAAGCCCAGTACTTATTCTATCAGTCTCTTTTGCCAAACCGCTAAGTGACAGGGACGTAAACACACCAGCATCGGTTGTCAAGCAATGCTAGGGGGACAAACACAGACACACAAACATATACACACACACTTATATATATATACATATATCCGACAGGCTTCTTTCAGTTTCCGTCTACCAAATCCACTCACAAGGCATTGGTCGGCCCGGGGCTATAGCAGAAGACACTTGCCCTAGGTGCCACGCAGTGGGACTGAACCCTGAACCATGTGGTTGGTTAGCAAGCTACTTACCACACAGCCACTCCTGCGCCACTCCGGTGTTGTAGCTATCAAACAACGTAAGACTTCCAATAGTCATAAAAGTAATTGCGATGCTTCAGTTTCCATTGCTACAACTCCCTTGATTGTAGCTTGAAAATGAATTCAAAACTTTCCTGGGATTCCAAAGTAGCTGGAAAGATATATCTTGTGGTCGGACCAAATCGAAGGCCATAGTTACGAATGTTTTAGATAAAAAAAAAGCATTAAAAGTAGCATTGAAAGATTTGAAACAACAGGATCCTCCTCTATAGTTTTGCCTTCAAATTGATGCTTCTAACCACAAAAACAGGGAAATATTTCCCTTATGTGTTCAATATTTCAATATGGAATATGGTACAGTGAACTACATTATTGACTGTTTTGAGAATGCTGATGAAAGTGCCGATGGAATGTTTTAGATGTTTGAGAAAGTCTCTGGACAATTTGCAACTTGACTGGGGAAGAGTTTCAGGTTTTAGACTTTGAAATCTTTAGACTTTAAATGTATCAATGTTTTCAAAATAGTTTCTTTTGTCCTTTTAATTCCTGGAACATCATCTTATTGTGAGAGAGTTTTTAGTTTAATGCCATCTAAATGGCGAGATGAAAGGAACCGATGCTTTGTAGAATTAATTGAGAATGAATTTCTCTTATATTTTAACATAAAAGATAGTTGCTTGGAATTTGCTAAAAACATCAAAGAAGATACAAATTTTCAGAAGCCAGCAAAAAACCAGGGCAAATATAGTTTTAAAGATTCGAATCTTTTGATCAAAGTAAAATAAAAGTGTTCTTGGTCATTTGTTTTTGTATTTTCATTTAGATAAAAGAAATGTAATTTTGAACTGCATTTAATATTGGCATCTGTTATGATTTATAGGAACCGAACCAAAATTTGTGCACTTAAATATCAATAAAGTTTTTCATGTCCTTTATTGTAGTTTTACAGAGTTGGCAACCCTAGTTCCTGTGCATTACAAAACCACAGGCTACAGTATACACGTGGTCATTAAAACACATAAAAGAAGAAAGAAGCTCCAAAGATATGCATTTTCCAGAAAGTTATGAGGAGTAAAATGTCCGGTTGTGTGAATTTTCCGAAACTCCTCTTCCCAATCCCTCCGAAATGTTTTTCCAAACAAATCTTTACACACACTCAATCTACAAGATCCAAGCGATTATGGAAAGACTTCCGCCCGTCCCCCACCACCATTTTCCCACAAATCTGTTAATTTAGAAAATGTGTTTTTGCCAAAAACCCTCATTTTCATATACGGAGGTTCCAGAACATTGCCAAAAACCAGCATTGTCAAATTCCACCTCGTCCCCCAGCCCAAATTCTTCAATTTTGACTTTTTCCCCCAACACTAACCCTAACCCTAAACCAAAAATCCTAACACTAACCCTAACCCTAACCGTACCAATACAATAAGAAAGTCTATCATTCATTCTGATAATAGAATCACTTCAGTGGTAAGTTAATTTTCGTTTTTTAATTACAACGCAATGTATTTAATTAAATTGTGTCTGTGGAGAGTCATTCTGTTTTAATGCCTTATTAATTAACACACTTGTAACAAGATGGGGATCTTTTCGCTTTGACCGGCAGATTTTTTAAATAATTTCTTTGTAACTAAAAAATTTTAAACTTCGTATATTGGTAGAGTTACAAAGAAATTATTTTAAAAATCTGCCGCTCAAAGAGAAAAGATCCCGCAAGGATGGGGTACTAAATTTATCGACCCCGAAAGGATGAAAGGCAAAGTCGACCTCGGCGGAATTTATTATAATCGTATTTTATGCTGTTTGGAAGTTGTTTCTGTAAAATTCCACCAAAAGATATCCATTTTCCTTAAAGTCGTCATGACCGGGGCTTGAACTGTATATTGACCGCACATCAATATTATCAATACTTTTTATAATATCCCAGTTGCGTACTAGAGTCGATCTAATAGACTGAACCCCTCCCACCAAATTTATACGCACACACACACAGTCTCATACACGCGCGCGCGCACACACATACACAGAGTCTCATACACGCACACACACAGTATCATAAACACACAAACCCACACACACAGTCTCATACACGCACACACACAGTCTCATTAAACACAGAAACAGGCTCGTACACGCACGCACACAGATACCAGCAGACAACCAGTGTCCTAATTTAAAATTTATTTCTCTTTTTTTCTTTTTCTCAGAATTCTAACATTATATGGGAGGAGCATTTTGAAGTATCGTCTTTTGTTGTTTTTTTTTTCTTTCTTTCTCTTTCAGTTCCAAGGCAACAAAGTGTGTAATTACATCGCAAGGACGGAAATACAACGAAAAAGTTTTGCCGAAAACAAAAAAAAAGTTTTTGCAAAAAAGAAAAAAAAAGATTTTACAAATAAAAAGAAAAGAAAAGAACACGATCGATTTTACTCATGCTATTATTATGCGTTTCTGGGAATCCCGGACTTAGTGCAGTCAACTGCAACTTTGACCATATAGAGTGACTTGACAATTATTCACCAACTTTTGTGGCTATATATGTCAGAGTTCGGCGGTATCCGATATTCACTTTGTTGACAGGACAGGTGCTACCTGCATCAATACAATAAGAAAGTCTACATTTCATACAGATAATAGAATCACTTCAGTGGTAAGTTAATTTTCGTGTTTTAGTTACAACGCAATGTATTTAATTAAATTGTGTCTGTGGAGAGTCATTCTGTTTTAATGCCTTATTAATTAACACACCTGTAACAAGATGGATATTATAAAAAGTTTAAGCCCCGGTCATGATGACTTTAAGGAAAATGGATATCTTTTGGTGGAATTTTACAGAAACAACTTCCAAACAGCATAAAATACGATTATAATAAATTCCGCCGAGGTCGACTTTGCCTTTCATCCTTTCGGGGTCGATAAATTAAGTACCAGTTGCGTACTGGGTCGATCTAATCGACTGGACCCCTCCCACCAAATTTATACGCACACACTAAATACACACAGTCTCATATACAGTCACATACACACGCACTCACAGACAGAGTCACACGCACACAAAATATCGTCTGCTTAGGTAGTCTTTGTCAGGAGAAGGGCTGCGCTCATATTTAGTTAGACGCACGACTCTCGAAAAAGGACCAGGTGGTCTTTCGTAATAGCTAGAAATAACAGCCAAATCTCTCTTTTTCTTTTAGTTTTTTCCCTCTCTTTCTTTAATTATTTGCTAACAGATTTGGAAATAACGATAAGGAAAGAAGTTTGAATTTAAAAAGAATTCAAATGATTAAATGTACAAAAATAAATACATTGGCGAAAAAAATTTAAGACCGATGATAAAAGTTCTATTTCTTACCAAATATTCTGTTACTGACATCCATACAAATTATTTCCATCTTTTTACACCTTATGCAGAATTTATTTCTCTTTCGAATGATGCAGACAATAACTATTTTTATACAACTTGAAGAATTCTAATGCTAAATTAATATAAACGTTTCAAATTTACCGGCAAAATACAAAAAAGTTGTATAAAATTCTTCAAGTTGTATAAAAATAGTTATTGTCTGCATCATTCGAAAGAGAAATAAATTCTGCATAAGGTGTAAAAAGATGGAAATAATTTGTATGGATGTCAGTAACAGAATATTTGGTAAGAAATAGAACTTTTATCATCGGTCTTAGATTTCTTTTCGCCAATGCACATGAAATAAAATAAAATTGAATAGCAGAACATGAGACACTTTACGACACATTTCTGAATGCTAACAAAACAGGAAAATTATTTACATTCGACGCATCTTGTTTGTTGTTAGCGCAACGTTTCGGCTGATGGCCAAATTTCGAACCTGGGTTCTCATTCCTGAGATAGTTTTCGAGGTTGCTGATATTATTATTATTATTCGTCATCATCATCATCATTGTCATCATTATTGTCATCATCATCATCATTGTCATTATTATTACTGTTATTGTTATTATTATTATTATTATTATTACTATTACTAAGCAGTAGTTTTATTTTTATAACAAGCTTTCACTTCACTACCGATCGCAGCTCTGTGTGCCTTGGGTATGTGCTGTGGTTTGTTGTGATAATCTGATGGTTACTTTATTGAAAGTGTTTTGCGTAGGATGTGTGCAGTGTCCAGTAGTGCAATTTTCTGTATGCTGTATATATTTGTAAGTCCTGGTGCTTTTGTTATGTACTAGCAGTATCGCCCGGCGTTGCTCGGGTTGTAAGGGAAATAACTATATAAGCATTTTTAGAGAGTTATAGCCAAAAAATAGCAAAAAAAATGCATTAAAAATTGAAAAAAATTAAGGTAAATTTTTTTAAAATCGTTGACACATCGTAGATATTTTTAGAGAGTTACTTCCCTTATATAAAAGCGAAAAAATGCATTAAAATGGAAAAATATGATGGTAAATTTTTTAAAATCGTAGACTCATCGTAGACGCACGCTAATACCCAGAAGGGCTCGATATGAATCACGACTATAAGATACCCGCTTTTGGTTAAACTGCACCGCAAAATGTGGGAGTAGTTAGGAATCTAAATCGTAGGAGACAGACACACAACTTCACTCTTATATAAAGATGCTTTTTTTTTTCAGTCATAGTGTTAGATTTATGAAGGTCTTCAGTAGAAAATCCTTCGAATTCTGACTCGCTGCTTGATATAATGAAATTCGTATCCATTTTTTGTCAGAATTACAAATTTTGAAAACACAATAGGAACAAATTTCGGAAAAAAATCTCCCATAATTCGGAATTAAAATTACACTTCGATTTTTGTACAAAACTGTATTTGAAGTGTTTACGAAGTATAATACGTGTTTTCACGAATGTACTAAAGAGATTTACTCTGATATTCTCATTTAAATATGAATAGGTAAATTCGGGCGGTTTGGTAACGAAAGGGTTTATATAAGTGTCGTCTGTTTATACATAAACACTGTTTCATAGTTTCAGTTTAGTCTTCCTCAAATCACTGTCACTAATTTACTCTCTTCCAAGAACATTTTCACTCACTGTTATCTGTTAGCTTCCCATACATTTTACTCATGTATCTATCAGCGTGATAGACAGAAACAAATATTACATTTACTTTCATTTTATTCGTTGCCCACTGTGTGTGTGCGTTTGCGTGTGGTGTAAACCAGACTAAGAAAAGCATTTGACACACACACCAGAATGTGAGTTTTCTGTAAATTTTGCTTAATTGGAGTTTAAATTTTAAAAACGGACCTGGCATGACGCGATGCGTTGTACTCTTAAAACTGCTAGGTAAATTGTAATTGAAGAAATCCTATATTGTTGATTTGTATAACTCCCAAAGGGAGGCAGATAAAATCTGCCTTTTATAATAGACTAGCAGTATCGCCCGGCGTTGCTCGGGTTGTAAGGGAAATAATTATATAAGCATTTTTAGAGATGTAAGGTATAATAGCCATCTCAATATGACTACCCAAAGGGGGAGGGGTGTTACTGTAGCTTTTTACGTTCTGAGATTTAATAATAAATTTTAGAGAGTTACTTCCCTTATATATGTCAAAAATGGATTAAAAATGGGAAAAATTGATGGTAAAATTTTTTTTAAATCGTAGACTCATCGTAGACGCGCGCTAATACCCAGACGGTCTCGATATGAATCACGACTATAAGATACCCGCTTTTGGTTAAACTGCACCGCAAAATGTGGGAGTAGTTAGGAATCTAAATCGTAGGAGACAGACACACAACCTCACTTTTATATATAAGATTTCCTCTATTTACATAATATTGAGGTCTCTTTCTTTCTTTTGTTATCTTACTGTTTTTACCAATACACATATATATATATATATAAATATATATATAGTTACAGAGATGTACTTGCATAGCAAGTGACTTGATCTGAGATCGTGTGCTGGAACGAAAACAGTTGCAGCGTTGAGGTGTTTATAAGCCATTTAAGAAACACACAAAAAGCGTTAGATTCACTTCAACATTTAAATTTAATTTGTCAAAATATTTTCGTCACTTTGAGACCGCGACCTGTTAGCACGATATTTTTGTCAGTGAACAGGTCGCGGTCTGAAAGCGACGAAAATATTTTGGCAAATTAAATTTAAATGTTGAAGTGAACGTAACGGTTTTTGTGTGTTTCTTAAATGGCTTACAAACACCTTCCACGCTGCAATATATATATACACACATATATATATATATATATGTATGTATGTATGTATGTGTGTATATGTGTATGCATGTATGTGTGTGTGTGTGCGTGTCTGTGCTTGTGATTGTCCTCCACCACTGCTTGACAACGAATGTTGGTTTGTTTACACCCCTGTCACCTAGTGGTTTGACAAAGGAAACAGATAGAATAAGTACAATGCTTACAAAAATAAAACTGGAGTTGATTCATTAAACTACAATTCTTCAAGGCATTGCCCCAGCATGGCCACAGACCAATGGCTGGAAAAAGCAGAAGAATAAAAGAATACATTCTCTGCTTTGGTCTTATGTTCAAGGCATAAGAAAGCTTGAGTTTACATGAGAAGGCCTAACAGACCTGGTAGAAACAGCAGCCAAATCTCCCTCAAATCACACCTTACTGTCTTATGTATGTATATATATATGAGCCAATGAGGGGTACCTCTACATGGTAGCTAGACCTGGTAGAAATAGCAGCCAAATTTCCCCCAAATCACACCTTACTGTCTTATCTATGTATATATGTATGTATGAGCCTATGAGGGAGACCCCTACATGGCAGCTAGACCTGGTAGAAATAGCAGCCAAATTTCCCCCAAATCACACCTTACTGTCTTATCTATGTATAGATGTATGTATGAGCCTATGAGGGAGACCCCTACATGGCAGCTAGACCTGGTAGAAATAGCAGCCAAATTTCCCCCAAATCACACCTTACTGTCTTATCTATGTATATATGTATGTATGAGCCTATGAGGGAGACCCCTACATGGCAGCTAGACATGGTAGAAATAGCAGCCAAATCTCCCTCAAATCACACCTTACTGTCTTATCTTTCTGCTACTTATGTTCGTCGTAAAAAACTTTCCTGTCACACACTCACGCACACGCACACACACACACACACACACACACACACGCGCGCACCCTCACACACACACACACGCGCGCACACACACACACACACACTCACACACACGCACGTTAGCTTACAATTTTATTTATATATTTGCGTGTCTGTGCTGAAAGAGGAAGTGGGAGGCAGAGTGAAAGAATCACTCACTACAGTAAGTAAATTACTTTCCTTTATATTCGCTGCCCACTGTGTGTGGTGCGTATGCGTGTGGTGTAAACCAGACTAAGAAAAGCATTTGACACACACACCAGAATGTGAGTTTTCTGTAATTTTGCTTAATTGGAGTTTAATTTTAAAAACTGGACCTGGCATGACGCGATGCATTGTACTCTTAAAATTGCTAGGTAAATTGTAATTGAAGAAATCCTATATTGTAGATTTGTATAACTCCCAAAGGGAGGCAGATAAAATCTGCCTTTTATAATAAGAGATTTGTCTGAATATTTTTATTATTGTTATTGTTCGGGTCACTACTTCGAATCGAACTCGGGATCTTGTGGTTAAGGCCCGCGGGCATATGGCGTAGTGGTTAAGAGCGCGGGCACTAACCCCACGATTCCGAGTTCGATTCCAAGCAGTGACCTGAACAATAACAATAACAACAACAACAACAGCAATAATAATAATTTTAATAATAATAATAATAATAATAATAACATCGAAAAATATCTTAGGAATGAGAACCCAGGTTCGAAATTTTCCCAAGACACCTGAAGAAGGCTGGAGGGTGTATCAGCCGAAACGTTGTGTTAACAACAAGCATGATGAGGACAATTATCCGTCGATTGTAAGTAATGTGAATAATTCCTCATCTCTTAAATGTAGAACTGTATTATAACAGGAAAAGTTTTTACTTGGTCAAGAAATGTGTTTGTTCTGTTTGTGAAGACGGTTAGCATTGTGAGTACTGTTGCGTTGACTATTTGAGAAATTTGTAACATATACACCATTACTCTTCAGCTATGGGGAATACGAATCTGCCAAAAATATTGGCAAAAATGGACATTTCTAAATTAAAACCCACCAACCCCATCCCCGCACCCATTTCCTTCAAATTTAATTTTTTTCAGAATTTCTTTTTTTCCTCAAAATATGCGGAAAAATACGGAGATTATAATTCTGAAAAAATTTCCAAAATTCTTACTAAAATTTTTTTTAAGAATTTTTTCTTTTCTAAATATGCGGTAAAATATGGACATCATGATTCAGACAAAAATTTCAAAACATTTCTCTACTTACGGTTTTAGGGCTTTACGGTTAGGGTCAGGGTTTTAGGGTTAGTATTGCGGAAAAAGTCAAAATTGAAGAAGTTGGGGGTGGGGAAAGAGAGGGAAAATTTTTCAAAATGCCTATTTTTAGCAATTTCCCGGAACTTCCATGTCCAAAAACGGGATTTTTGGCAAAAAATAATTGTTTAAATGGTGGGTGGGGGACGGGCGGAAGTCTTTGGAAAGTTTAATAAATTTTAGATTCATTTAATATTCATTTCAGTAATAGAAAAAGGTTTTAAGAAAGATCCCAACTGTGGAGATGTGATAAAAATAACAGCTAAATCGCCATTAACCTTTTTCCCGTAGTGAAACCATATTCAACCAATCCCCCCCACTCCCCCTCCCCCAAATTCTTCAATTTTGACTTTTTCCCCAACACTAACCGTAACCGTAACCATAAAACCCTAACCGTAACTTCAGAAATATTTTGAAATTTTTGTCCAAATCATAATGTCTGTATTTTTCCTCATATTTAGAAGGAAAAAAATTCTTCAAAAAGAATTTTACAAAAATTTTTGGAAATTATTTTTTAGAATCATAATCTCTATATTTTTCCGTATATTTTGAAAAGAAAAATTCCTGAAAAAACTTACCATTCCACAAGGCAGGGTAGGAATGTGTCATATAACACATCTTTTGCTCTTTGTATTGTTGAGAAAAGTTTGTATTTTCAAAGTTATTTCGTGTTAAAGTTGTCGTATTTCGGTAATTTCAACCAATCAATGACATGTATTGATGTCGTTGTATAGCACCAAGTCAGACCTGTGCCAGCATGCCTATAATCAATAAGCATTCCAGCCTTGACCATCCTGTCTTTCATTCATACTTAGGATTACAATATGTGTGTCCTTCCCATTTTGTAGATAGCACAATGTGGCATGAGTGAGATTTCACTTTTATTTCTAATCATTTGAGTGAGTGTTGTAATACTTCTTCAAAGCTGTTGTTGATGTTGTTGTCGTTGCTTGACCCTTGGGCAGTTCTACCATAAACAAGAGTTTGATAAATAGCTCTCCAGCTACGAGCATCCACCACAAGTTTTTAGCTGTACCTTTGTTCATACTATCCTTCCTTTTCCAAAAGATATTAGTGTCATTTTAGGGAGATTTTGTTGCTGTTTCTAGCAGGCTGAGACTCACCATGTTGAGTCATTTTATTGTTGTTTGTTTGTTTGTTCTTATTGTCTTTCTCGATCACAACTAAAATGTCTACCTCTCTTTCTCTGACAGGCAAAAATGAAAGCCCCAGCTTCCATCGTTTTCATAGTATATCTGTTTTACCAGGTAGGTGCATTTACTGTCTTGTTCAGTTTCCATAATCATTCTTTCACAGACGTATTGATTTAGTCGACCCACTAACATCCACATTCCATGTTGGCTTAGGTTGGATGCTTTGCTTCCACACCTGGAATTTCCTCTCCAGCCATGGCATGATATATCAGAATCTCTATAACCTTGGCATAGTTGGAAAACTTGGAGAATGGTTACATGACTTTCTAAAAGACAGAAGTTATGTAGCGGTGGCCAGCTGGACCTACTCCAAGGAAGCATATGTAATGAGTGGTGTTCCACCACGGACTGTCTTGAGGCCATTGCTGCTCATAGAGGCCCTCAGCTGCTCAGATACCCACCAGACACACGGCTGGATGGATCCTTTGAGCCTTCAGAATGAGAGAACAGGAAACCATGATGGTTCTCTGGAGGACACTTGTCCTCAGCCATTTAGATTACTGCTCCCAACTGGGGTCACCATACACTGTAAAACTGACAGAACTCACAGCAATCCAGTGAAGCTACACAAAGACGACTATCTCAATGTAACATGTCAGCCACAGGTGGGGGCTAAAAAAGTTAAGACTCTCCTCCCTAGAACGAAGGCAGGAAAGATACGCAGTAATATTCATCTGGAAAATCCTAGAAGTACTTGTACCAATCTTTGGAATTGAAAGTTGCACAAACAGCAGGACGGGGCACCACTGCATAGTACCAAAAATCCCAACATTGCTACCAAGAAACAGGACCAAATACTGCAACAGCTTGGGCTTCAAGTGGCCACAGCTCTTCAATATCCTCTCAGAAAGCTTGAGAGACTGATATGGGGTGGATGCTGGAGCCTTCATAACAAAACTGGATCTCCTCCTATCAAGAGTTCCAAATGAACCTATCTCAAGACAAGAAATGTAGATGAGGGCAGCAACATCAAACTGCATCATTCATCAAATACCACACATTTGAGGTGGTTTAGTGAAAGTGTAGCAGTGGCCAATTTAGCTTAATGGTATAGCACTTGGCAGAGTGTTCAACAGATATGGGTTCAAGTCCCATGTCTGTTTGTTGACAATTTTCTTTTCACTTTGTAAGAGTAATTTAAATGTTTCTGCTGTTCTAACGATGTCTCTGCATTCGAAAATAAATTATCAACTCATTTGCATCTTTATACACTTTTTGGTGCTTCTTAAAAAAACAAATATTTGTTTCTTTATATACATGTGATTTACGTAAAAACACCTTTTGAGTGTGGTCGCTGCCAGAACCTCCTGACTGGCCCTCATGCTGGTGGCACTTAAAATCACCCACTACACTCTCAGAGTGGTTGATGTTAGGAAGGGCATCAAGCTGTAGAAACTCTGCCAGATCAGATGGAGCCTGGTGCAGCCATCTGGCTCACCAGACCTCAGTCAAACCGTCCAACCCATGCCAGCATGGAAAGCGGACGTTAAACAATGATGATGATATATATATATATATACATACATATGTATAAATGCACATATACATACACGCATATAAACACATAAACATACACATATATACATGTAAGTCCGTATGTATGTATAAAAAATTAAAGGTGATGCTTTAGAACGTCATAATAATCCTCATTATCATCATCGTTGTTGTTGTGTGTGTGTATACATTCACTTATATATAATTTCTCACCTGGCATCACACCTTCTTAGTCAGCCGATCAATTTTCATCCAACCCTCATATTTACACACACACACACACACACCATGTAAGTCATTGGTTTGTGTGCATGTCAATCATTTCACCATCCTTTTTTTAGTTAAAGACTTCCATTGCTCTCTGTGATTCATTTCTCTTTCAATTTAGGTCAGCAGAGTGTCAGGTGTTTGCCCTGAAGGTCAGTTAGAGCATGGAGACAAATGCTGTAAACCTGTTACACATTGTCCATCAGGTAATATTTCAAATAAGTACATGTTATGCATACTGTTGTTCATTCATATAGTATATATATATATATATATAGTGTATATATATATATATATATATAATGTATATATATATAGATGCATACCCTTCTATGCATACCCTTCCTTCTTGGGACACAAAACCCTACTTGTGAAGACTTGTTGAGGCAAGTGGAAATCAAAAATCAAAATCGATCAGCATGAATGGAAATTGTCGCTGTGATACCAGTGCTGGTGGCACATAAGAGAACCATCCGAACGTGGCCGTTGCCAGTGCTGCCCTGACTGGCTTCTGTGCCGGTGACATGTAAAAAGCAACATCCAACCGTGGCCGTTGCCAGCCTCGCCTGGCCTCCGTGCCGGTGGCACGTAAAAAGCACCATCCGATCGTGGCCGTTTGCCAGCCTCGCCTGGCCTCCGGGCCAGTGGCACGTAAAATGCACCATCCGACCGTGGCCGTTTGCCAGACTCGTCTGGCACCTGTGCAGGTGGCACGTAAAAAGCACCCACTATACTCACTAGTGGTTGGCATTAGGAAGGGCATCCAGCCGTAGAAACATTGCCAGATCAGACTGGGCCTGGTGCAGCCTTCTGGCTTCCCAGACCCCAGTTGCACCGTCCAACCCATGCCAGCATGGAAAGCGGACGCTAAATGATGATGATGATATATATATTGTGTGTACTGCCCCATGATGGTAAGATCAACAAAAAAGTACTCCATCTGGTGAGAGATAAATATCATTTACTGAACCCAAAGTATATTTTTATGAGCTATTAAAACTATGGGAAGGCAGCCAGAAGCAGTGAAAGACTTTTGACAAACAAAACAATCGGATATTTTAATAAGGGCGGAATTGAACCAATGTGTGTATTAAATATTTTGGCATAATGACTCTCCCTAGACACAACGATATATATATATATATATATATATATATATATATATATCTTTATATATAAAAATGGAGTTGTGTGTGTGAGTGTCTGTCCCCTTCGATTTAGATTCCTAACTACTCCCACATTTTGCAGTGCAGTTTAACCAAAAGCGGGTATCTTATAGTCGTAATTCATATCGAGCCCTTCTGGGTATTAGCGCGCGTCTACGATGAGTCTACGATTCAAAAAAAAATTTACCAGCATTTTTTCACTTTTAATGTATTTTGGTTAGGTTTGTATAAGGGAAGTAACTCTCTAAAAATGCTTATATAGTTATTTCCCTAAGACAGTCTTAAATGGCTTAAATGTTTTCATACTGTTGTGTTTATTAAATGAGTGTGAATTTGAAGCGTTCCGAGTGTTCCCTGAAAAAAATCAACATATTTTGAGGGATAAAAATAAATTAGAAGATTGAATTATTCTTTTCATCGAAAACATTGAAAGGCTCAATCGTTCGTAAGTTATTATATTTTAACTTGTTCTTGACTCAACCGAATAAAAAACCACAAACGTTTACATCTTTTTGTCTTCTTTTGACACTGTACTTTGTTATGTGTTTTGAGCCTTATTCGAATTACAGATTTCATAAGTTCAGCTGTTTTCTTCAAATTTATAGAAATATGCGTTGTTGCGGACAATATCTTTGTTTTGATTTTTCCAAAAGTATGGATAAAATGGAATGCAATTTCGTCAAAATTAACGCTTAAACAAGTTATTCATCAAATTTCTATCCACCCGAGCAAAGCCGGGTCAATCTGCTAGTATATATATATATATATATATATATATATATGTATATATATATGTATATATGGATGGATGGATGGATGGATTACACACACACACACACATACACAGCATCAATTTCTTTTATTTCTTGTCACCTATTCTACTCAAATGGTTTTGGTTGGCCCAGGGCTATAGAAGACTTTCTCCCAGAATGCCACATAGGTTTAAACAGAAAAGTACATGGTTGAGAACAAAACTTCTTAGTACACTGTCGTACCTATTCCTGTATCCCATGCCTGCACTTATGCATGTGCGTGTGTGTGTGTTTTATGGCTGGTGACCTTGTAGAAGTGGAATGTGTGTAGTGTTTTCGGGGTGGGGAATTGTTAGGTGGTAGCTGAAAGACTGCATAAACATCTTTGTGTTCCTTTGAGATAAATTCTTTGGAGCATTTACGCAGGTATGGAGTGTGCGTAGGGGTAGTATATATGCAGGGACTTAAACTGGTTGAGGTGGAAATGGGTCTATTGGGTAGATGTCTGCCGAAATAGGGCAAGTGTGTGTGCCTGTTCTGGTCAAATTCTTTTACAGATTCCTAGGTATTTTGTGGTGGGAGGGCTGAAGTTGGGGGACTGGTACTTATAGTCACGATGGCGCACATAGATGCAACAGGATGTATTTCCTTTCATGTAGGCAAGTGTTATATATCTCACTTCTCTTGTTGAGATAGATGTGTGGGTGCCAAGAGTTATTTTCTCAGCCAAGCATAATCTGCATTTCTTGCTGCTACTGAAGTAAGCTTTACATTTCTCTAATATCCTCCGCTTTATACTCTTTATATTCCATGGCACTTTCTTTCACGACCATATATGCTTGGCCAGGGTCGTGGTGTTTTATCCCTCTAGGATGCTGAAGGAGGACTTCAGGTTCTGAAGGTGCCAAAGAATTTAAACAAAACATAAATAATAAGCACAAACACACACACGAAGGCTTATGCAGTCTTGCACCCTCCACCCACACCACTCCCTTAAAATCACTGATTAAAAAGTTTTGTGATAACTATTGTACTCCAGGTAAACCAAAATTGAAAGTCAAAGTTGGAGTCCATCACCCTCAAATTTGTAAATCCATGGTTTCAGGATGATACACAAAATAAACAGAAATTACAGGTTACATACATTTATTTATTCATTATAGTCTTACAGCTATTTCGCCCATGCATTTGTGTCGTGTTCATGGTTCAATTTCATCAACAGGCATAGCTGAAACAGCTGTGACTAATCTGAGTTTCTGAATTTTCTCTTTTGTTCATTTTTGAATTTTTCTACGCTTGGATTTTTCTAGGTTCTTATGTGAAAACGTGTGAGAGGAATGGCAGTTGTGACAAGTGTTTGCCTTGTCCCTCTGGAACTGGGAACCTATTCATCACGTCATCATTTGATGTCAAAAGATGCCATAAAGATAACTGCCCCACAGGTAAATATCATTTCTATTACAATATCACTTTCTGTTCAAGAAAACTACACGAAGGCGGTGAGCTGGCAGAATCGTTAGCACACCGGGCGAAATGCTTAGCGGTATTTCAAATTCCGCCGAGGTCGACTTTGCCTTTCATCCTTTTGGGATTGCTTAAATAAGCGCCATATTCACACTGGGGTCGATACAATCGACTTAATCCGTTTGTCTGTCTTTGTTTGTCTTCTCTGTGTTTAGCCCCTTGTGGGTAGTAAAGAAATAGGTATGTTAGATACACGATTTTAGCCACCACCTCACCCCCACCCAACAAAAAATTCCTCATAACAATCAGTTCTCATAAACTTTAATACGCTAAAAACTTTTCTCCCGCAAAATAATCACTACTGAAACTAAATTGTTTCTATCACCATTTCTGCCACAAAAATTCAGTGGCCTTGTGCAAGGGGAGACAACTCCTGGTATATTATTGCTTTTAAAAGAATTGCCTTTTTACTTTCTTGTTTGCGAAACTGTGTTTGTACAATCTATGTATTTATTTTCAACACTTCAAAGGCGACCGCACATCGCCTGTCAACTATCGCCCCGTCAGTCTTACTAGCTGCATCGCCAATCTGATGGAATCCTGTATCAGGGAAACCCTCTGGAACTTCTGGAAGTCTCACAGCCTCATCCAGCCGTCACAATTCGGATTTATTCCTAACTCCAGCTGCTGTAATCAACTCATCGAGTTTCTTGAAGACGTTACCCAAATCACTGATCGCGGATCCTGGGTGGATGTTGTTTACCTGGACTTTTCAAAGGCTTTTAACTCTGTGCCACACAAAAGACTTACGGTGAAGCTTTCTGCGTTGGGTGTAAGAGACAAACTCTATAACTGGCTGAAATCCTTTATTTTCAACCGAAAAGAGGTTGTCACAGTTCTAGCACAGCACTCTTCGCCCTATGAGATGACATCTGGTGTACTACAGGGATCTGTTCTTGGCCCCCTTTTATTTGTTGCATATGTTAATGACATAGATGCCAACTTAAAGAATGCCACAGTGCTGAAATATGCAGATGACATCAAGCTGTATCTCGAAATAAAGAGGTCAAATCCTGTACACTATAGATCTCTATTGCAAGCAGACCTGGACACAATGCAGCAGTGGATCATGGACTGGCAACTCAAGCTGGCTGTGGACAAATGTACCACCATGCATTTTGGGAGGAGAAACCCAGCGTCCACCTACTCCCTCCACAACACTAGTCTCAAAAAGTCTTCATGTGAACGTGACCTGGGTGTTATTGTCAACAGTGATTTGCGTTGGACAAAACACATCACTAAAATTGTCAAGAAGGCTGAGGGTGTCTTGGCATCACTCACCAAATCCTTTGTGAGCCGCTCTCCGGCTATCTCTCTGCGGCTTTATCTAGCTATGGTAAGACCTCACCTGGAATTTGCATCACCGGTCTGGAACCCCTATCTTGCCCAGGATATCAATTGTCTGGAAGCTGTTCAGCGACGTGCAACCAAAAGAATACCCTCCATCAGGCATTTGCCATATCCTGAACGCCTTACTTCCCTGGGCATGGACACATTGAAACTCCGACGTCTGGCAGCTGACTTGGCAGACACCCATAAAATTATCAACCATCGTACAAACAATAACTCTGAGCACCTTTTCAAACTCCACCCATCTAACACCCGTGGACATGTTTACAAAGTCAGAAAACAGCACAGCTCCCATGACTTCAGGAAACATTTTTTCACGCTGAGAGTTGCTGAAGCATGGAACAAACTGCTGGCATCAGTTGTTAGTTGTCGGAGCACTGCATCCTTTAAAACTTCCATGCTTTCTGAGATTCGCCAACACTACACCTGATTTTCTCTTCCCCTCCATACACACGCAAGCATGTATCTGACTCATACATTGTTCGCTTTCCAGACATTTTTACATTACTGCATGTACTTTATATGCACTTTCTGACAAGTTGTGGTGCACCTGAGCACTGTATACAATAATTTCATTATATTATTATATATAAAGTTTATGCTGCATTAGAATACACAAATTCTGCAATATTTACCAAAGAGAAAACTGTCATAAGGTTATAATGTTGCATAAAAGCACATCATCATTGCTGTCACCAGCGGTAGACAATCACTGGCCTTTTGCGACCTCAGCACTTGTTTCGGCTCTATATTTCCATGTATATCGCTAGCGCAGCAGTTACTGCTATTTCTGCTTGGTGTCTATCATTGAAAAGGCCAAATTAGGCTGAAATTATCTAATCTAGTAGTCCGAGCAGTGGAACCAATAGTGATTGTCTGCCACTGGCAATAGCTGTGGTATACGTTTACGCATGGCTTCACCACGTTAGAGTTTTATCTCTTGGTAAATATTGCAGTATTTCTTTGTTCTCATGCAACATCCACTTTTAAGTGGTGAATATTTTACCTTTGCATGTGTCATAAATTTTGACAAATTAAACGGAAACACGACCAAGGAACAAGCAGAAAATTCACTCACAAGACACAGATGTGCTAATTCCTCGTCAGTTATCGCTTCCCCAAAAAATCCTTGCAATGTCCCATCTATAATGATAATATTGTTCATATTTTGGTGGTGTCGACGGGGAAAGGCTGCTGGAAATATTGGGCAAACGATGGTGACATTGATGAAAATAAACACAACACGTAAATGTGAAAATACAAAGTAAACAATAAGCGTACTAAATATATATTTTGTAAACAAAGGAAGGCTCTAAATGGAGAGAAATGTATGGGTAACACAAAGGAAAATGTCCAGTAGGTCTGGAAACAGAAAGGGGACAGGTGGAAAGACTGAACAAAAGGTGTAAAAAAGATAAATTGTGTTGAAAGTAGAGAAAGAAGTAAGAGAAACCCACCAAGGTACGCTCAACTATCTACACTCGACAAGTCCACACTTGATAGGCTACGCTCAACAAGTCCACACTTGACAAGCTACACTCGACAAGCCCACACTTGACAGGCTACACTCGACAAGCCCACACTTGACAAGCTACACTCACCATTCTCCTTATCTCTCTCATTCACCCTTTTTCTTTCTCTCACTCTTAAGGTTCCTTTCGAACCTCTGAAGACAAGTGTGAGTGTGCCTTTCATGATGGTTACATAGAAACCGAAGACAAAATGTTCTGTCAAAAAATTGATCGCGTATGTCAGCCAGGACTGGAATTAAACTTTCGAGGTAGGTCACATGATTCCTTAATTTCCTTATTTAATTATTCTTTCACAGATTAATAACTGCTTCTCTTCTTCTCATATGCCACCAGTGAGGTATGGAAATAACGGCAGCTGAATTTCCTTGAAAGTTGATCTCATAACCATTGTCATCATCAGCACCAGTTTCACTGCCGTCATCATCACCACCACTGTCATCATCCTCATCACTACTATCACCACCACTACCACCATCATCATCACTCACACCAGTACTATCGTCACCACCACCACCACCATCTTGACACCAAGCAATAGTTGTAAATGAGTGCCACTGTCATACAAGCAGGGTCGTTTCATTTCCAATCTTCCATGGAAGCATGTCTAGCCATGGAGGAAATAAAAGTTGACCTCGACCGGAAGAAGACAGGGTGTTTGGCAACACTGAGGACGAGGACAACAGCAGCAGCAGCAACAAGGGTCATGATGACAATGGCAACGATAACGATGATGGTGGTGGTGGTGGTGGTGGTAATGATAATAACAACGATGATGATGATGATGATGATATATAAATATGTAATTCATTTTCTTTTCCCATCCTCCCATTTTTGTTTTTTCTTACAGGTAGATGCGAGACTTGTGCAGACGACCATTACAAATACTGGAATGGACATGGTTATTGCGTTAAACAAATGGAGTAAGCCAGCTTTATTTGTTTTGTTACTTTATTCGTTTGTCATTGGATTACAGCCCCAGCTGGGGCAATGTCTTGAAGGGTTTAGTTGAACAAACTGACCCCAGTACTTATGTTTTTGTATTGTTTTTTAAAGTTGGGAATTTATTCTATCAGTCTCTTTTGCCAAACTGCTAAGTTACAGGAACATAAACAAACCAATACAGATTACAATACATAGCAGTATGTTTTTCAGTCTGTAGGCCGAGAGAATCTCCTTATGAAAGTGCCAAACTGAGGTGGGTTGGTCAGTTGGTGTGCATGGAAGACACTCATTACCTAATCAGCATTTCAATTCCATTTTCCATCCTGGCATGGGTTGGACGGTTGGACTGAAAACAGGTAAACCAGGGAACTGTACCAGGTTCTAATCTGATTCGAGATGGATGCCCTTCCTAATGCCAACCACTCCAAGGGTGTTGTGGGTGCATTTTACATGCCAGTTACGTGAGACCATCATCAGACACAACTATGATCTCACTTGGCTTGATAGGGCTTCTCAAGCACAGGACATATTGCCAAAGGTCTCGGTCATCTGTCACTGCCTCTCAGAGACTCAGTGTCCGAACAATGCTTTTTACCTTACACAGGTGCCAGTCACATGCCACTGGCATCGGCCACAACAATTTCACTTGGCTTGACGGGTTTTCTAAAACCCTTCATCATGGTCAGCTTAGCTCTGGTGCTAGGTCCCAAGGCTGCCCACTGCTCTGTTGTAAGGACACTCTAAACACCTAATTCCTTCCAATATACCGTTGTTTAACACTGGCATAAATGTATAGTCCAATTTCTGATCTGTCCTTTCTCCTTTTTCAGTTGTTCTAAAATACGTCTCTCCAAAATACCTGGAAATCATACAATCCCTGCCACATGTCTTGGCTTCAATGATACATGTTCACGTAAGTCCTTTTGAACTGCACAAATACTTATCCATAATGCACTCATATATCTTTTGTATTTTACTTGTTTCAGTCGTAAGACTGCGGCCATGCTGGGGCACCGCCTTCAAGAATATTTAGTTGAATGAATTTGACCCCAGGACTTGCTTTCTTAAAAATAAGCCTGTTAGTTATTCTCTTCTGTCAAACAGCTAAGTCAGAGGGATAGAAACATACCAACAGCAGTTGTCAAGCAGTGGTGGTGAACATACACACACACACACACACACACACACACACACACACACACACACACACACACACACACATAAGCAGCAGTAAGAGTAAAAAACTTTGCTTATATTTTTTTTACTTCTTTATACTTTTTTCTGTATTGTTGCCCTTAGCCCTGTTTTTTCTTGTGCATGTATGTATATAGATGTGTATATGGACCTTTTTGGTGCGCGCGTGTTTGTGTGGGATTTTATATATATATATTTTTGGAGAATGGTGTGGGTGAGAATGTGTGTGTTTCAAGTGAAGGTGAATGAATGTATACTTATAAGGCATATGTATGTGGGTGTGTGGGCGCACATGTGTAGGTATGGACATGTGCGCTTATGTGAATACTATGAACATCTTTACCCCTTACTTTTACTCCCTCCCCTCACTTAGTGATCTTTTAAACAGCTCTTTTGTCTTAATAATGGTCAATCACACAGTAATTTCCCTTTTTTTGATGCTCATTTTCATGGCATTCTTTCTGATGGCCGGATAACTTAAGAGATGGTGGTGTGGGTTTCCGCCCCGACATCCGAAACTCGGAGGTTTGATTTATACCTGTGTTAAACTCCTGGCGATGCTCGGGGCTGAATTGCTTGAAAGTACTGTTAATGATTGCACTGAATTATGATGATTATTCAGGAAAATATTGATATAAGTTTACGGTGGGAGATAAGGACTTAACGATCAAATGTGTGCCATTGCATTGTTTTGGGGGAACCAAATTTCTAATGAGCATTATAGTGGCACCAACTTTAAGTTTGAGAATGTGTGGTGGTAGTCTGGGGGGCTCAAAGGAATTGAGTACCTCTATTGGATAGTTGATGACGTCCTCTGGGTCAGGAGTTGTATCGATAGACTTATATACATAGACATCCCCAGGAATGAGTTTTAGCATTTCATCATTAATATGGTGAACAGTTTTATTCCTCGGGGCCAGAATAGCCCTTTGGCCAATCCAATCCATATTCTGATAATTAGCTTGTAGATCTGGGAACACTGCATCTCTGAGATCAGAAGGCATTTTAACAATGGTACAAATGGAATCGATGGCAATATTACCATTTTCATCCCCTGGTATTTTGCCTTTGCCAAGTGCAAGGAGGGTGTGAGAAAATGCTGCTGATGTGATATTATGTTGCATATGAGTACGCATATTGGTGTGAAGTTTGAGAGTCTTCACCAGTGGCCACAATGTGGATGACTTAAGACATGCACTTACTGCATCAGTTCTAGTCCCTTTGGGAATAACGGGAAGTGTTTGTCGGAAGTCCCCTGAAAGAAGAAGTGTTATGCCTCCCATGGGAGCTGAAGAGTGTTTGATGTCTCTGAGAGATCTATCTAGTGCCTCAAGAGCACGTCTGTGGGCCATCGTGCATTCATCCCAAACGATAAGCTTGCATCGTCTGAAGACTTCTGCCTGATCGGAGCTGTTACTGATGTTGCAAGTTGGTGTCTCAGTCTTCGCTAAGTCAAGCGGAAGCTTGAAAGTGGAGTGAGCTGTCCTGCCGCCTGGCAACAAAGTAGCTGCAATTCCAGATGATGCCACAGCTAGGGCAATGCCTTGTGTTCGCCTAATCTCAGCCAATATTAATTTGTGAGAAAGTTTTCCCAGTGCCCCCAGGAGCGTCCAGAAAAAATATCCCCACAGCTTTGGCCCGGACTGAATTAAAAACGGAGTTGTAAGCGAACTTCTGTTCTGGAAGGAGCTTTGGCTCATTGTCGGCTATGTACTCGGCAAGCTTGTCAACATTAAAACATGTCTCACGCAGCAAATGTAAAGACAGAGTGTTTGTGCCTTCCCGGTTTGTTGAAGGTAGGCCATAGACCGGCAAGGCACTACCGCCCATATCAAGTACAGTATCTTCGAACGTAGTTTGTTACCACACAGCCACACCTGCCCCTATGTATGTGTGTGTGTGTGTGTGTACGTGTGTGTGTATATATGTGTATATATATGTGTACATTGTGGCTGTAGTGTGTTGGATCATAGGTAGGTGTGTTGGATCAGATCTAAACTGGGGCTAAACATCAACATTAACAGCAACTACTATCACTACTACTAGTGCTGCTATTGCTACCACCATTACCATCACAGCCACCACTCACCATTACCACCACCGCCAGCACAGCAATTACTATTGCCATAACTGCTACAACTTCAAAATCTATAAATCAATTTCTTTTCTTTCTTATTTCTTACTTTTATATATGCTTTTTTTTTGTTCTTTTTAATTGAAAGCAGAAGAGAGGTTCCCACCATTACCTCCAGGCTGGAAACCTAGAGGATCACCGATTCCATTTGTTCAAGGAACAACAAGGCGCCCTATTTTATGGGCAAAAATAACAACAAAACCTCGTTTGCTACAAACAACACACATAATAAATCCAAAAAAAACATCACAGGAGACAACTTCCAATGAAACATATGAAGGAGCTGCATATTCCCCTGGGTAAGTGGCAGATTGATTTGATACTCAAGCACATACATGGGTCCATGCACGTGCACACACATACACGTTTTATACATATAGATAGATATTGAACCTCATTCACATTTTGAATTTAGCGGTACTAACACTGAATATTATCTGTCTGATACAGTTAGGTGGAGAGATAAGTTCAATTTTTCCAGTACCTTCGAATTTATTATTTCAATATTTAATTATTGATGGGGTCCTATGCTGAAGAGGAAAACGGTTGGTAAAGTATAATTCTATATTCTTCATTCCAACCTAATTCCGAAACGTGCGTCCATAGGTGACCAGATATTGATTGATTTTCATTACTTCTTCCTCTCTGCCTGTGTGGATTGTTTTCAAGTATTTGGTTTTCTGGGAGTCCCTTTTTAAAGTAGAAGAAATAGCTAACGTTTTTTGGCTGCTATTTCTAAACTTCGGTATGTGGTAAAGCAAATCTTTGCTGAACCCTAATTATTTAGTATCACTATAGATAGATAGATAGAAATAGATATATAGAGAGAGATATATTCATATATTCTATACATATCTATGTATATATATATATGTGTGTGTGTGTGTCTGTATATGTATATATACAGAGAGAGAGAGAGAGATATATAAATACATTTGCAAATATATATAATGGCAACATTATGTATATATATACATATAGATATGTATATATATATATATATATAGATATAGAGAGAGAGAGGGGGGGGGAGGGGGAGGGGGAGGGAGAGGAGTGAGATATATATATATATATATATATAAATATATATAATGGATTTGCAAATATATATAATGGCAACATTATATATATACATATAGATATGTATTTTTATATATATATATATATATATATATACACAAGAATAAAATGAAGTAAGCAACATTCAGACAAGTGTCCCTTTGAACTGTGAAGTCACAACAAACAAGAATGTCTCACACACACACACACACACACACACCATCCACAAATAAAAATCGTGCAATATGGGCAATTTGTTTTCATTATCTTTTCAGTATTAAATTTAATGTATATAATGAATATAATTTTAATATGCAATATAAATAAATAAATAATTTTAGTATGTATAAATAATTAATATAATTTTAACATATATATATATATATTATATGTATATATATATATATACTGTATATGGGAATATATTTGAGTTTATATATCTCCTTCACAGGACCGTCCACGCCTGCATAGCAGTTATTTGTGTACTCTTTATAATTACCGTCATACTATTTGCTTGTAAGTATAATAATTCTATCTGTTGTTCATATTGTACTTGTGTGATGACAGGCAGTGATAGGCTAGGAGTGGTTGTTGTGATGGTAGCCGGTTGTGTTGTGGTAGTTGTCGATGAGGTCACGGCACTGGTGTTTGTTGTGATGCTTGTTGCGGTGGTGGTTGATATTGTGGTCGCGGTCGTTGTGATGGTTATCCTAATTGTTGGGTTGCATCAGAATATATGATGCTGGTTGTTTGTTGTGGAGGTGGTAGTGATGGTGGTGGTCGTTGCTGTTGTGGTTGTCTTGATTGTGGTCATTGTGATGGCAAATAGTGAGTGTGGTGGTGGTAATCAACTTGTTGTTGTGGTAGTTGTTGGTATGGCAGTGGTTGTGGTGGTAGTAGCTGTGTGTTTTGTAACACTTGTTGTTGTTGTTGTTGTTAAAACAGTTGATATTGATGTTGTTGTTAATGTTACCATTGTCTTATTCAACTCTCTCTCTCTCTTCTATTTTTCCCACACACAACAGACATTGTAAGAATAAAACGTAAGTATAACCTGCAATATTTTCCTGCATCAAAACTGTTCACAACCAACAAAAACTTGCCACACCCTACACACATATACAGCCATGTGTAAAAAGCTTTACTGGTCACTGTACACCCTTTAGGTAGGGTACCCCATGATTTATATGCACAACATAAAGAAAATAGCACAACAAAAACAACAAAACTTTGTACAAATTACAAAGGTCTCGTCTTCTGTCACATAGGAGGGCTATGTGTATAATATCAAATAAGTATTTATGCGTGTGCATGTGTGCATGTATGTAGGTTTGTATGTATGTTTTTGTATATATGTTTATGTATGCATATGCATATATATATATGAAGGGGTACTCAAAACTGGAAACATTCTCTGAGGGACAACGCCATTGCAGTTCAAGCTTCCACCACTACAAGCCACTTGATGCAACCCTCAGGCATCAGTCTGACAACAGGCATCACCGTGTGAAGTTGAACAGCCACATGGTGTGTCTTTGCTTTGCAATGATTCTCCCCTCTTCATCAATTTTTGCAATTGCTGAAACAAAGCAATAGCGTGCTTCCATGAAATTCTGTTTTCTGCTGAGGAAAACAGTGACCGAAACAGTTGTCTAGCTTCAAACCGCTTACAAGGACACTGCTATGAGCAAAACATGAATTTATGAATGCTTTTCACATTTTATGAATAGTCACTTGTTCAGGACAACCGTCGACCTCCTGAACAAATAAAAACATCATGAAAATTCATGAACCGATCTTGGAGGACCGCTGTTGAATAATTGACAAGCTCGTTGATTTGATTGGTGTGTCCTGGAGCTCCTACCAACAAATTTTGAATGAAGAACTGCATATGAAAAGATTTGCAGCCAAATTTGTGCCTCACTTGCTGATGGAAGATCAAAAGCAGTGACATCCGAATGCATGTCACGAACTGAAAGAACAGCTAGAAGTTGATCTGAACCTTTTTTTTTTTTTGAAGGTCATCAACTGGTGATGAAAGCTGGTGATACGGAATTTGCAGGAGAGGAAGAGGTGAGGGGGAAAAAATGACGGAAGTGATAAAAAGCATCATTTTGCAAAGAGTTGCAGCATTGCTTCCAACAGAGAAGAATGCATCTGCATCGATGCATTGCTTCAAATGGAGAATACTTTGAAAGCGATAAGAGTGAAAACATGTAAAACTAAGTGAATAAAATAATATTCCAAAATTCCAGTTTCTTTTGGATACCCCCTCATATATGTGTGTGTATGTATACACACACATACAGACACACACACACATATTTATATATCATCCAATGTTCTGTAATTGGTGAGATCAGCAAAATAAAGACTCTGTTCAGATTAAATTCAAGCTATAACGACTTTCCTGTTGTTTACAGCACAATAATCTGACAAGCTTGTATAGCATGTCGTGGGTTTCCAAGCTATCATCCAGGTTTTTAACAGCGTGAAACTAATAACAGATTGAATATAAATCCTGTGTATAGTGGTTTCAAATTTTGGCACAAGGCCAGCAACTTTAGGAGAGGGATAAGTCAATCATATTGACCCCCCAGCATTCAACTGGTACTTTTTTTATCAACCCCAGAAGGATGAAATGTAAAGTTGACCTCAGTGAAATTTGAACTCAGAACGTAAAGACAGACAAAATGCTGCTGAGCATTTTGCCCAGCATGCTAACAATTCTGCCAACTGACCACTTTAAAAATCCTACATGCACATACATACATACATATATATATATATATATATATATATATATACATACATATATACATACATACATACATACATACATATATATGTATATGTATGTATGTATGTATATAAGTATATGTCTATGTATATGTATGTGTATCCTGTGTTTGTGGAGAGATGTCCTTGCACTGTATACACTTGAACAAATGAGATATTTATACATATATATGTATATATATATACATATATATATATGTATATGTGTGTGTGTGTGTATAAGTATGTTTATATGTATGTATGTATTCGTCACTAAGTGTTATGGCTGTTTATACACCTTACCACTAAACTTAAAAGTGTGTTGGAGCTGGAAGGGTTTGTTGTGGGAGGGTGTGTAGATGACTGCTGTAAATGGTAAAAGCCAAATTCCATGTTTCTTCTTTTCTTTCTTCTGCAGTTCAAAGCCGCAAGAAACGTAAGTAATAACTTCTTCACATATTAAGACAAACTAAAGAGGGAGTCAACAAATGGTTAGTTAACCTGCTAGAAATAGCAAGTCAGGTGCCTATCAAAGAGTACTTTTCTGACTTGAAAATATGAAGGACACTCTAGGTAGTGTATACACCATGTCAGAGTAAAAGACATGACACATTAAATGATGTAGTCCTGGATACACTATGCCACAATAAAATCAGGAAACATTTGATGATGTAGTCTTAGATACACTATGTCAGAATAAAATAACAGGCTACATTAGATGATGTTGTCTTAGATACTCTATGCCAGAAAAAACAACTGGATACATTAGATAATGTTGTCCAAGATACACTATGCCTGAATAAAAGACAAATCACCTTCGATAATGTAACCCCAGGCCAAAACTGAACCAGTTGGCCTATTATTAGTTACGCACCATCGTACAACATTGGCAATTCTACAAGTCATCTTTGTCTTGAAGAAATGTATTATATAATTACCTGTAAATTAATTTTATTAAATTTTAATGGGAATTTTATAATGAAATGCTGTCACAAATTTCAGAAGGCATTTAAGTATTTCAATCATTAATTATAATTGATTTTAATATGTTATATAATGAGCACAATTTTTCTTAAATAAAGTTTGCTATATTTAATGAATAGATAACTATTTGTCATAGAATCTCTGTTTCTAACCATCAAAATGTAGAATTCTTATGTTTGGTTTTTATTCTTTTGTTATCCACTGGCATGCTTGAGAAAACCTGTTGAGTCAAGTAAAACCAATATCGTAGCCGGGGTCAGTGCCCCCTGACTGGCTCCTGTGCCAATGGCACATAAAAAGCACTATCCAAATGTGCTCGTTGACAGTCCTGCCTTACTGGCTCCTGTGCAGGTGGCACATAAAAAGCACCAATCGAATGTGATTGATGCCAAGCCCACCTCACTGGCTCCTGTGCTGGTTGCACATAAAAAGCACCCACTACACTCTCAGCTGTAGAAACTTTGCCAGACCAAATTGGAGCCTGGTGCAGCCGCTAGCTCTCCAGACCTCAGTCAAACCGTCCAACCCATGCCAGCATGGAAAACGGATGTTAATCAATGATGATGATGATACACACACACACACACACACACATAAATATAGCAGAATAATAAAAAAAGTTCTTGGTACAGTATTATATATCTGAAAAAATTAGTAGAGATGGCATCCACATTTTTCAAATATTTATATTTATATATATACTAGCAGTATCGCCCGGCGTTGCTCAGGTTTGTAAGGGAATAACTATAAAGCATTTTTAGAGAGTTATAGCCAAAAAATAGCAAAAAAATGGAAAAAAATTATGGTAAATTTTTTTGAGAGTTAAAAAAGGTGGAGTTGCGTCCCCTAGACGGTCTGTGGTTTGGGTTTCTGATTCTCGACCCCATGTCGAATTTATCGATTTTTTCAGAACTGGGGGAACTTTTCAAAATTTTCGCTGCGTTAGTTTTGAATTATGACATTGGGCTATGTGTGTGTCAAGTTTTCATCAGAATCGGTTGAAAGCCGTGGTCAGAGTGAGGGTACGAGAAAACAGACACACAGAAAATGCACAGACAAACTGCCGTTTATATAGAGAGAGATATCATCATCATCATCATCATCATCATTTAGCGTCTGTTTTCCATGCTAGCATGGGTTCGACGGTTCAACTGGGGTCTGTGAAGCCAGAAGGCTGCATCAGGCCCAGTCAGATCTGGCAGTGTTTCTACGGCTGGATGCCCGTCCTAACGCCAACCACTCCATGAGTGTAGTGGGTGCTTTTTACGTGCCACCTGCACAGGTGCCAGACAGAGCTGGCAAACGGTCACGAATGGACGGTGCTTTTACGTGCCACCGGCACGGGGGCCAGGCGAGGCTGGCAACGGACATGAACAGATGGTGCTTTTACGTGCCACTGGCACGGGGGCCAGGCGAGGCTGGCAACAGATGCGAGCAGATGGTACTTTTACGTGCCACCGGCACGGGGGCCAGGCGAGGCTGGCAACGGACACGAACAGATTGTGCTTTTATGTGCCACCAGCACGGAAGCCAGATGGGGCGGCAACAGCCACGATCGGATGGTTCGCTTAACCACAGCTGCAACTTCCACTGATGTTGATCGGCCTCAATTTTGGTTCTGCTTTCTGATATCTGATTTGATTTGGTTTGATTTTGATTTTGATTTTGATTCTGACTGTTCTCACTGGTCTTGCCGGGTCTTCTCACGCACAGCATACTTCCATAGGTCTCGGTCTCTAGTCATTTCCTTGGTGAGACCTAAAGTTCGAAGCTCGTTCTTCACCACCTCGTCCCAGGTTTTCCTGGGTCTACCTCTTCCACAGGTCCCCTCAACTGCCAGGGTGTGGCACTTTTTCACACACCTATCTTTTTCTCTCAAGGTACTTACACTCTGTCGATTATGAACACTGACATTACACATCCATCGGAGCATACTAGCTTCATTTCTTGCGAGCTTAAACAAATCCTCAGCAGTCACAGCCCATGTTTCACTACCATGTAGCATGGCTGTGCGTACACATGCATCATACAGTCTGCCTTTTACTTTGAGCGAGAGGCCTTTTGTCACCAGCAGGGGTAAGAGCTCTCTAAACTTTGCCCAGGCTATTCTTACTCTAGCAGTTACACTTTCAGCACACCCGCCCCCGCTACTGACTTGGTCACCTAGGTAGCGGAAGCTATCACTACTTCTAGTTTTTCTCCCTGGAACGTGGTAGAAGTTGGTCTCTGCATATTTTCAGAGTTTATTGCTCCTGAGCATCTGCCACAGATAAAAATATTTTCCTAGTTAGTCTTCCTTTGACATTACTACATCTCTTATGCGTCCATAGCTTACATTTGGTTCATCTTATAGAGTTTCTACCTACGCCTTTTCTACAGATCGAGCAGGGCCATCTACTTGAAGGCGTTTGTGATTAGTCTACCTTCCTTCTTATTAGGACTTTGGTTTTGGCTAGGTTGATTCTAAGGCCCTTCGATTCTAAACCTTGCTTCCACACCTGAAACTTCTCCTTCAGTTCTGATAGAGACTCAGCAATTAGAGCAAGGTCATCAGCATAGAGGAGCTCCCAGGGGCATCCTGTCTTGAATTCCTCTGTTATTGCCTGGAGGACTATGATAAATAGGAGGGGACTGAGGACTGAACCTTGGTGGACCCCAACCTCTACCCTGAATTCTTCACTGTACTCGATGCCAACCCTCACCTTACTAGCAGCGTCTCTGTACATGGCTTGTACAGCTCTCACTAACCATTCATCTATCCTTAGTTTCCTCATTGACCACCAGATAAGGGATCGGGGGACCCTGTCGAAGGCTTTCTCCATATCAACAAAATCCAGGTATAGGGGCTTGTCTTTGGTTAGGTATTTCTCCTGTAGCTGTCTTACTAGGAAGATAGCATCAGTAGTACTTTTCCCTGGCATGAACCCAAACTGCATCTCATCTAAGCTAACTCTCTCTCTAATTAGTTGGGCTATAACCCTCTCCGTAACCTTCATTACCTGATCCAGCAGCTTGATACCCCTGTAGTTATTTGTATCTAGGGCGTCACCTTTACCTTTGTAGCAGTTGACTATTATGCTGCTACACCAGTCATTGGTTATGACTCCTTTGTGTATCACCTGGTTAACTATACGGGTGACTAGGCTATAGCCGACACTACCAGATATTTTGAGCATCTCTGCAGTAATTCCTGATGGGCCTGGGGCTTTCCCTGTTTTCATGCTTGTAATTGCCTTAACTACTAAGGAACTGTCAACTCGGATTGCTGGTCCACTGTTGGGTCAACATTCGGCAGACTCTCTTTATCCCATTCATTTTCCTCATTCAGCAACCTTTCATAGTGGCATCTCCAAACCTCTCTCTTGCATCCTCATTTAGCGCAAGTGAGCCGTCATCCATGCGAAACATTTTTCTCCTACAACGTCACGATTCTCTCTCACACACTGTCTTGCTATACGAAATACCTCAAGTCTTTCATCCTCACGGTGCAGGACATTGGCAAATTTTTTCTTATCTGTTTCCCCTCTGGCTAAATACACCTGCCTCCTAGCTTCCCTTCAGGCAGTCTGATACACTTCCCTGCTACCACTGTTCTTCCAGTCCTTCCAAGCCTATTTCTTTTGTCTAATAGCCCTGTCAACAATATTGTTCCACCACCACGTTATTTTGGGTCTTGAGGGGACTTTGCACCAGCCACAGATCTGGTCAGTGGCTTTCAGCAGGTTGTCCCTCAGAAGCGTCCAGTTGTCTTCTACCCCATGTGTAGCTATACCCCCTTCTATTTCGTCAAAGGCTTCAAGTAACATGTCTCTAAATCTCTGTCCATTCGCAGGGTCTTTAAGCTTCCAGACCCTTCTTCTCCATGTTGGTCATCTTCTAGTCCTCCTCTTAGTCCTGATCCTAAAGTCACTAACTACCAGTCTATGTTGTGGGGTGCATTCTTCGCCTGGGAAGGTTTTGGCATTTATAAGCAGCCATCTTTCCCTTTTTCTGGCAAGGATGTAGTCGATTTGGCTAGTATGCTGGCCCGATCGGTAGGTGACCAGGTGATTTGTCAGTTTCCTGAAGTTAGTGTTGCAAATCATAAGACTATTCGCATCGCAGAACTCCAGCAGCCTGGTTCCCTCCTCGTTGCGGGAACCATAACCGTAGCCTCCATGTACGCCGTGGAAGCCCCCAGCATGTCGTCCAACATGCCCATTGAAGTCACCAGCCACAAAGAGAAGGTCCCTGTCGTTCATCAATGAGGTGGTCTGCAGTAGGGTGTCATAGAAACTCTTTCTGTCCATCGGGTAGTCCAGACTGAGGGGAATAGGCCGATATAATAGTTGCTAATCTATGATGAAGCACTATTCTAATCTTAAGTATTCTGTCACTTACTCTGATTACCTCAAGTACTTTATCTACCAATTTTTCAGTGAAAAACCCCGTCAGTGTTTCCTGCCCAGAAAATCTTGTACCTGTGTCTTTTGCCTGTGAGGAACCTAGCAGAACCGCCTCTCCACCTTATTTCTTGGATGCAACAGATATCAACTCGTCTCCGTTCAAGCATCTCAACAATCTCACCAGACCTACCTTTCAGTGTGCCTACGTTGAGAGTGCCAACCCTGAGGGTGTGGAAGGTATGGGCCCTAGAGGCCCAGGGACGGGGAGCAGTGGCATCATGTACCTGAAAAGAAAGCTCGCATTTGGCAGAATTCATAAGCAAAGCAATGATCTTAAGTTCAACCTGCTACACTACACTATCATGTTTTGCGCCGTATGGTCACTACCTTATATAGTAGCGCACTGGGAATGATGGGGTAGAAATTTAAGCGACAGAAAGACAAGATTTGAGACGAAATGCTTTGTGGTCATGTGAATAAGTTTCTATGAGTGAAAGTTATATGTTGTGGAGAAATGCTTCAGCTAGCATTTGAGACAAAAGACAACGATAATAAAAAGAGGAAACAATAAGGTTTTATGGTGATAATACTTGCAAAAAAAAACAATAAAAGGAGGAGTAGGACGGAAACTTAAAAATATCTTAGCTGCTATTTTTCATCCTGAGGTTTGTGTTTCATGTGTTACAGCCAGGAGGAATATATTTATCAGGTAATATATAAATATATTATAATATAACAAACGAAGGCAAAAACGATTCCTTCAAAGGGATTGTCAATTGTATTTCTCTATTAATTTATTATTTGTAAATCATATATATATGTATATATATATATATATATATATCTGTAAAATAATATGTGACAATTATTCGGTAGCCAAGATATCACACCAAAGAGATGGTGGTGTGGATTTCCACCTCGCCATCCGAAACTCAGAGTTTTATCTTGGCTACCGAATAATTGTCACATATTATTTTACAGATAAATTTCCCCTATTTACAAAATATTGAGGTCTCTTTCTTTCTTTTGTTATCTTACCGTTTTACCAATATATATATATATATAGTGCTCAAATTTACAGAAAACAAAAGATGAAGGCAAGTGAAGGAACAACAGGTGTATTAGTTTAATGCGCTGGAAGAATGGAAAACTCTTTAATGTTTCGAGCCTATGCTCTTAGACAGAAGGGATTAAGAGTAAAAAAAAAACTGAGAGAGAAGAAAAAGAAAAATGTGTAGGGATTAATGGTTTGACATATTTGAATATTTTTTGAAACTGCCATTATTCTGTGTTTTTTTTTATTCCAGGAAAGCTAAACAACAACAACAACAACAACAACAACAGCTACAAGAAAATTGGTGAGTCAAGATTCCAGTTTGATATTTTTACATTAATAGTTATGACAGCATGGTCGTGGTCAGAAGACTTTCATCATAGGTTTGCAGGATCAAAGCTGACCTGTGGCTAAACAAGGAAGGGCACATTAGAGAACGTAATCCTAGATACATTATGTCGAAATAAAAGGTGACATAGTAACAACAGCAAAGATGTTGCCAAACCGTACAACCCATGCCAGCATGGAGAATGGATGTCAAATGATGATGATGTATATACAATGGGTTACTACATAGTTTCCATTTACCAAATTCGTTTGTAGGTATTGGTCACCCTGGGCCGTGTTTAGTGTTTAGCTGTCTTGTGGCTTAACCAAGAGAGGTTGTGTGGGTGAGTGGACAGGAAGGGCTGGAAACGGACCCCTCTTTTTCCCAAACCCACATCAACTGTTTCAAGTTGAACTTGGAAGTGAAAGGGGAAGTCAATAAAGACTCTGCCCCTTCTGTGCATATGAAGCTGCACTGGGAGAAAAGATCCCTTATTTTAAAAAGGCAGGTATGAAATTGCATCAGGAAGGGCACACCCTCAACAGCATAGTCATCTAATTCATACTAAGATGGGAAAATAGACAAAGAAAAGAAAACGTGAAGAAACACAGGCGTAGCAGTGTTGATAAGAAGCCTGCTTTGCAACCAAGTGGCTTCGAGTTCAGTCTCACTATTCAGAACTTTAGGCGAGCATCCATTGGGCTAACCAAAACCTTGTGAATGGATTTGGTAGGAGAGAAGTGTCAGTAAGCCAGTCATGTGTGTGTATATATGTGTGTGTGTATGTGTGCTGGTGCTATATAAAATGCAGTTAGTAGACTCTGTTGAGTGGCTAATGTTAGGAAGGGTAGCCAACTGTAGAAATCAAACCAAAACAGACTCAGGACCTTTTGTGCCTTTTAAGGGTATTAATACCCAATTTTTTGCCGTTTTAATGGCAATGCTGCACTTGAAAATATCACCTTCTTGTCTGTATCCTAGAATACAGATTGGAAGCTTTAAAGAAAAAACAAACGTAAGTTTGTTTATATACACATTATACATTTGCTTGTATGTGTGTGTGTTAGTCCCTGCTGCTGCTTGACAACCAGTGCTGGTTTGTTTACATCCTAGTAACTTAGTGGTTTCAGCAAATAAAACAAAACAAAAACAAACTGACACAACAAGTACCAGATCGAAAAATAAATTGTTGGGGTTGATTTCTTCAACAAAACCCGATGCCCCAGCATGGCCACAGTCCAACGACATAAATGAATAAACAGCAAAAGATAAATGGTTGAAAGCTTTATACACAATTTTATATTTCAGATCCTCTGATCCCTTCCTCAGGTTAGCTAAACTGAAACACAATATTCATCCTACCCTTCCATCCATCCTTTCCACACAGTATTCCTGCGTATGTCTTGCTGGCAGAATCCTCAGGCCCTTCTTCCATAGGGTCTTACCAGAAGCAATCATCATTACATTTTCCTGCTGGGTTCCTGTTCTGAAAGGATTCCAACCACTCCTCAAGGAACTAAAAAGTGAACTGACTCATTGTTATAAAACAAAGAACTGTGAGCGATTGGCAGTTTGGGTTGGTAGCAGTTCACTGTGAGCCGTTGATAGAGATCAATGTGTCTTGTGTAAATAGTAATAGTAGTGCATTGTGTATATACTTTCTTCCCCGCTGCTTTCTTACATTATATATCCAATGCAAGGATATATTAATTTCCCAAACATAACCAAATGAGACTATGGATATCATCCAACTCCCACATTCTTCGTCTTTTGCTGTGTCTGCTTCTGGTTCAGCTCAACTTGAAGAATTCGTCATGCAATTCTTTCCTGTGACATTTTAATTGCATGTCTTTGGTACCAGAGCTGTGACCTGTTAATGTGGAGAGAAGTAGCAACTCAACTTGGAGAGACCCCCTTCATCTCTGAGCTAAGCTACAAGGGGGTGTTGAAAAGCTCCTGGCTTTAAGGGTATCACGAAAGACCTTGCTAGAGGCCTGACCTTCCAAGTTCTTTTACAGAGATTAGAAAAACTGAAGGACCACTGCAATAAGTGTGTGAATCTGGGAGGGGGATATGTTAAATAAAATCATAATTAATTGATCCTTTTCAACAGACCCTTGTATTCTCAGATACAATATAAAGCCAATGACAGTGATGATGATGGCTTTAGTGAAAGGGATTGTGTTGGGGACCCAAGAGAAAGGGCCGAAGACAGACTCCTTCCTTTTTAGCTGAACCCTCATCAACTTTTTCAAGTTTCACTTGGAAAAGGAAGTGGAAGCCAATAAAGACTCCCTCTATGCATGGGAGAAAAGGTCCCTTACTTGAAAAAGGGAGGTATTAGTTTGCATGTGGAAGGGCTATGCAATGTTTCTCAAGGGACCCTTCAGAAGATCCCCATTTCAGTTTCTTGTATTCATGATTGTGCTCTATCAAATTTACAGTATTGTACTTAGTTATTTAACAATTTTTCTTTTCAATCTCTTTCTGTTAATGAAGGTCAAGGAAGCAGTGCATCCGGAAGAGAATCAGACCAGAAGAGTGGAATTGAATTAAATGAGCTGCTTTCGACCCAGTGAAAGTTTCATCATCACCATCATCATTTAACATCATCAATTGAAAAAAAAAAAGATGTTGTGGACAGATAAGTGGGATCCAACAAGGATGAAAATAAAATTATAAAAATTATAAAATTTATAGATTTTTAACACACATCAACCCTTTCGTTACTAACCCGGCTGAAACCAGCTTTGGCTCTGAGTACAAATGTCTTGTTTTCAAAAGTTCTGAATTGAAATCTTCCACCAAACCTTAGTCACAATTTATGTTACTAACACTAGCTTAATGATAACTAAGTTATTTTTCTAAAGTCCATATGCTTGTGTGAGGGGAATAACATTATAAACATTTTTAGTAGCAGCCTGCTATTAAATCACTTGGTGGCGGAATACAACGAATAAAACGCTTGATAATTAATTCTTTGTACCAAGCAAAAGTATCACATTACAAAGCAGATAGTAAGTTGTGCCCTGGTGAATCACCCTTATGACTTTAGGGAAGACACTACCTTTTAATAGACATGTGATTCTGAAGACACAATGATATATTATCTTAAGTATTTTATTTGTTTGTTTATTTTATTGATTTAGTTTTTCTTTTATTGTTTTCTTCTTTTTGATTTATCCTATTTCTTGACTGGTTAATTTAAATTTGTGTTTTATGAACATAGCATTGCCACGTGTGTGTGAGTGTGTGTGTATTCACTCCTTGTATTTTAACTATGATATGCTAATGAAATGATAAGAAAATCTTCACTCAACAAGGGGTATATACTCTTTACTCTTATAATGTTTGTTCTACAAGATTTCTTCTCAGTATTTGTATACAAAAGCAGTAAATTAAGAGATACAACTTCATCTTTATAGACGATCAATAACAAATACGAGATCCATGTTATCCTTTGAATTACATGGCAACCTTAGTAGAGCAAATGGTGTAGGAAGACAGTAGCTAGCCCACATATGTAAAGTAGTTTACATTAAGAAGGGCATCCAGCCATTAAAAAAAAAAGAAAAACTATGTCAAAGCAGACCTTGGAACTTGATGCAGTTCTTGGATAGATCGGTTCCTGTCAAACTGGCTGAGCCATAACAGCATGGAACATGGACGTTAAATGATGATGATGATGATGACAACAAAAACGACGACGATATTAGTGATGTTCTGGTTATTAAAATAGTTCAACTCATTGGCATTTAAACCAGCCATATCTGATTAAAATATTTCACCCATTTTATGTTCAAACCAACCAGATCTGGTCTCTCACACCCACCCTACAATGCCATTCTGAGAATTAACAATCACAACACTGGAATCTGAAAGCTACAATACAACACATGATTATGTTAAAACACTGTGAATTAAAAAGCATTTGACAGAGTAATCCAAACACTTAAAGGTTAATCTTTTTGCCCTTTTCAAGCCTAGCCAGGCTCATGGGCCCGGTTTCCCGGTTTCTGTGGCGTATGTGTTCGCCTCAGCTGGACGGGATGCCAGTCCATCGCAGCGTTTCTCAAGAAACAGGAAGAAAGAGTGAGAGAAAGTTGGGGCGAAAGAGTACAACAGGGGTCGCCACCACCCCTTGCCGGAGCCTCGTGGAGCTTTAGGTGTTTTCACTCAATAAACACACATACGCTCGGTCTGGGAATTGAAACCGTGATCCTCCGACCGCGAGTCCTCTGCCCTAACCACTGGGCCAGTGCGCCTCCGCAAAGGGTTAATGGATAGATTTAAATAGTTGCCAGAATTTCATATCTGACTTAAGCCTATAAAGCTTTTCTAATGGGGTGTTGGGCTTATATTTCAATTCTGGTTTATGCTTTTTTATTATCAGCAAAAAGGGCCAACATACATATTTACATCTGGTCTGGGGCCTGTTATTACTTATGGAATAGGCCTAACTGGAAAAAACTATAAGCAGTGTTAGTCTCAACCATTAGTCACCTGATGGTTTGTCCATTATTGGAATATGTATGCATTTATTATGCAAATGTATAGGTATGTATGTATGTATGTGTATATATATATATATCATCATCATCATCATCATCGTTTAACGTCCGCTTTCCATGCTAGCATGGGTTGGACGGTTTGACCGGGGATCTGGGAAGCCAGAAGGCTGCACCAGGCTCCAGTCTTATCTGGCAATGTTTTTACAGCTGGATGCCCTTCCTAATGACAACCACTCCGTGAGTGTAGTGGGTGCTTTTTACGTGCCACCTGCACAGGTGCCAGGTGAGGCTGGCAATGGCCACGGTCGGATTGATGTATTTTACATGCCACCAGCACAGAAGCCAGTCGAGGCGGTGCTGGCATCGGCCACGAGTCGGATGGTGCTTTTTATGTACCACCAGACCAGGGATCCTGGCTGGTTCAATTCGATTTCGATTTCGCTTTCGCTTGCCCCAACATGTCTTCGCAAGCAAAGGGGGTTGGCATGGGTGCCTGTCGTCGGATGAGGTTCTATATCGACTTCGCTTGCCTCAACAGGTCTTTGTGTCCAAGGGAGGAAAGGCATTCATAAGTGGGCTGGGCTCACTTGTCCTGCCTGGTCTTCTCACATACAGCATATTTCCAAAGGTCTCGGTCGCTGGTCATTTCCTCAGTGAGGCCTAAAGTTCGAAGGTCGTGCTTCACCACCTCGTCCCAGGTTTTCCTGGGTCTACCTCTTCCACGGGTTCCCTCAACTGCTAAAGATTGGCACTTTCTCACACATCTATCTTCATCCATTCTCGCCACATGACCATACCAGTGCAATCGTCTCTCTTGCACACCACAACTGATGCTTCTTAGGTACAACATTTCTCTCAAGGTACTAACGCTCTGTTGAGTATGTACACTGACATTACACATCCATCGGAGCATACTGGCTTCATTCCTCACGAGCTTACGCATGTCCTCAGCAGTTACGGCCCATGTTTCACTGCCATGTAGCATGGCTGTTCGTACACATGCATCATACAGTCTGCCTTTTACTCTGAGCGAGAGGCCTTTAGTCACCAGCAGAGGTAAGAGCTCCCTAAACTTTGCCCAGGCTATTCTTATTCTAGTAGTTACACTTTCAGCGCACCCACCCCCACTACTGACTTGGTCACCTAGATAAAGGAAGCTATCAACTACTTCTAGTTTTTCCCTCTGGAAAGTGACGGAAGTTGTTTTCTGCAGATTTTCGGAGGTTAATGCTCCCGAGCATCGGCCACATACAAAAACTATCTTCCCAGTTAGCCTACCTTTGACATTGCAGCACCTCTTATGTGTCTATAGCTTACACTGGGTATTCTTATAGAGTTTCTACCTACACCTTTTCTACAGATCGAGCAGGGCCATCTTCCTGAAGACATTTGTGGATTGTCTACCTTCCTACTTATTAGTACTTTGGTTTTAGCTAGGTTGACTCTAAGGCCCCTCGATTCTAAACCCTCCTTCCACACCTGGAACTTCTCCTCCAGTTCTGATAGTGACTCAGCAATTAGAGCAAGGTCGTCAGCGTAGAGGAGCTCCCAGGGGCAACCTGTCTTGAATTCCTCCATAATTGCCTGGAGGACTATGATAAATAGGAGGGGGCTGAGTACTGAACCCTGGTGGACCCCAACCTCTACTTTGAATTCTTCTGTGTACATGTTGCCAACCCTAACCTTACTTACGGCATCTCTGTACATGGCTTGCACAGTCCTCACCAGCCATTCATCTATCCCTAGTTTCCTCATTGACCACCAGATAAGGGATCGGGGGAACCCTATCAAAAGCTTTCTCCATGTCAACGAAAGCCAGGTACAGGGGCTTATCTTTGGCTAGGTATTTCTCCTGCAGCTGCCTTACAAGGAATATAGCATCAGTGGTACTTTTCCCTGGCATGAACCCAAACTGCATCTCCTCTAAACTAACTCTCTCTCTAATTAGTTGGGTGATGACCCTCTCCGTAACCTTCATTACTTGATCCAACAGCTTGATACCTCTGTAATTATTTGTATCTAGGGCATCACCTTTACCTTTGTAGCAGT
>NC_043022.1:18813051-18815551 GCF_006345805.1 Octopus sinensis
TGGTGGAAGTTCGCTGGGTGGTTCTAGTGAGTTTTTGTGAAATGCTCGGTTTTATAATGCCTGTTAGGTGGTCAATCTAGCGTAGCGTGACGTCATCAATGTTTTGACCAATCGTTTCGTTAGGTGGCTTTAATCAAGTGGAACGGGACGTCATCATTATTTTGACCAATCGCTGCATTATAACTCCCTCTTGTTTGTTTCCTGTCTTGACCAGTCGCTTCGTTAGTCAAGCATAGCGGGATGTCATCCAGATTCTGCCCAATCACGACTTATAGCTACATTAGATCTGCCCCTGTCTGTACTTGTTAGGTGACTATTCAAGCAGAAAAGGACGTCATCAATATTCTGACTAATGACTGTCCCCTGTTTGTATCCTGTCCATTCTAGCAGAGCTAGACGTCATCAACTTGTTGACCAATCAGAATCGGGTCTGACCCTTAGCTGTATCGTATGTATCAGGGTCAGATTTGCACGAAAGAATTTTTTTCCTTTTTACTAAGGCATATTTCCGTCAGAGTGAGTGTCTGTTTGAAGTAGCGGCCGTGGTGAAATTTGGTTCTCCTTTTCGGAGGACTTATCTTTTGTTTTAGTATTCCTGGCCCAGGGTGTTTAAACTTGGTCTAAATTTTTTTATGAAATATAGTTCTTATTTTGGCGTTGTGTGAAGGTTGCGTTGTCACTGAATTTATAGAGCGGGTTAGTTGTAAATTTCGGATTTACATTTCCAGCACATCTATCTATGTGTCCGCTGACCGGTATTTTGCGGTAATCAGGGTTTCTAATTGTGATTTATGCACCACCATCCTGTTACGTAAGCTATTTTTTGTATGGCCTATATACTGCCTATTGCAGCCTGCGCATGTTATGACGTAAATTAAGTTTTCTGATGCGCAGGTGAAGTTTGTTCTAATGGTGAACTGGTGGCCTTGTTCCAGTATAAATTCTGATCCTTCTTTCAAGATGACACAGATTCCGCAGTTGGGGCCTTCCACATTTCTAACTGCTGGTTTTGTGGTTGATGTTGAGTGCAGTGTAGCTTGGGTTAAAATCCTTTTCAAGGATTTTGGTTGCCGTTTACTTTTAATGATGGTGTGTGTTTCGAGGATCCGGTTCATCTTTGGGTCTCCCTTTAGTAGGGCTGTGCTTTGTAGTATGGTGTTGAAGGCCTCATTGTTGAGTGGGTTGTGTGTAGAGATGTAGGGAAGGGTTTTTAATTGTTCTTTCTTTTTTGGTTTTGTTTGTCTCAGGTCTTCTATACTTAATTTAAGTACCCGTTGGATTGCACTGTCTATTAGGGGCTGTGGATAGTTTCTATTTGTGAGTGTGGTTCTAAGTTCCTGGAGACGTGTGTGTCGGGTGTTTGTGTCTGATATTATGGTGCAAATCCTTCTAGCTAAACAAAAAGGGACATTCATTCTAGTGTGTCGTGGGTGGCATGAATCAAAGGGTAGGTACTGTTTAGAGTCTGTCGGTTTATAGTAGATATCTGTCTCTATTTTGTTGCCGGTTTTCTTAATGAGGATGTCTAAAAATGGTAATTCTTTTTCGTTGTGGTCCATCGTGAATTGTATATTGTCATTTATTCCATTTAATAGAATTTTAAATTCCTCAAGTTTCTCTATGCCTTTGTCCCAGATGATGAAACAGTCATCGAGGTATCTTTTCCAGTTGTTATGGATATAGGTGGCGAAGGTGTTTCCATATTTCTCGAGTGTCATCCGGTATAGTATTTTCTCGAGGTATCCCATCACTAGGTTGGCAAAAGATGGTGCAGTACGCGTGCCCATCGCTGTTCCCGATCTTTGCCTGTAGAAATCATTGTCAAAAATAAAATAATTGTTCTCTAAAATGAATCTAAGTCCTTCTATTATAAGGTCTTTGTTTATGCGAGTTGGGAGTTCAAAGGGGGGTAGTTATTCAGCCAGAAGGTGATTGCTTCTATTCCTAGGTTGTGAGGGATGTTAGAATAAAGATTAACTACGTCGAATGATACTAGAAGGGTTTTCTCATTGACTGTTTTAGGAGGTGGTTGAGCATATCTATATCGTCTCTTACGTAGCTTTTGATGTGTGTTTTAGGAAAGGTTTAAGAAGTGTGTCTAAGAAATTGCTGAGGCGGTGAGTTTCACATGCTGGCCCTGCTATTATCGGTCTTAGTTTAAGATCATTTGGTGAAGGGATTTTGATGAGTGTGTCGGTGGATGTTTTGCACGTTTCTCTAATGGTTTGGCTTTTGTGTACCTTAGGGATACCATAGAACAAACTCGATTTGCATTTGAAGTTAGTGATGTATTCATACTCCTTGTTCGTGAGTCCTTCTTGGTATGTGTTGATTAATGTCCTAAGGTTATGCATTATTTTTGCTGGTTATACTGTTGGGCCCTTTCATAATACGTTTCATCTCTTAATAGGGATAGCACTAAATTTTTATAATTGTTTGTATTCATTATTACTATCGCGTTGCCCTTATCTGCCTCCTTAATTGTTATTGTTTTGTCTTC
>NC_043022.1:18820956-18903456 GCF_006345805.1 Octopus sinensis
CCGTGATTACATGTGTATGTGTGTGTTTATGTAGGTATGTATGTACGTACACATTCAATCTGGGATGTGTTGAGTGTGTTTAGATATAATACCGATCATAAATCGTGAATGAATGAACATCACGACGCAACAGTCCTGTCCTAACCACCCCGTTCTTCCCTCTTTCTTTTCTTGACCTCCCACGTAACCGCGCACGACACATTTTTTTTTTGTTCCCCGCTGAACATGTGATGTTATCCCAGGACAAATATATTCATCTTCTCTCTCTCTTCCATTGATGCTTAAATGAGAAGAATGTCTAAGCCCCTCATCATTGCTGTCTTTGTTGCTCGCCCCTTTCTTTCACTGCCCCCTGTCTTTCTTTGCCGATTCAACCCTTACCGTATTCCCCGTGCCAACGTGCTGGGGTCGCTGTCGCTCGATCCGTTAGAAATAGCAGCCAGACGTCGCAAATTACAACCTTACCAACCGTCTGAAAATATAAGATAGTGCGTGGTGTGTGTGTATCTTTTGCCTGCTTCAGTCATTGGACTGCGACCACGCTGGGGCACCGCCTCGAATGGGTTTAGTCGAACAAATCGACCCTACTGAAGTTTTTTTTTTTTCTTCTTTTATCGTACTTCTTTGCCGAGCCGCTAATCATGAGACTTCAACACGCCAGCACTGTTGGGACTGTGTGGTTAGTAGCCCTGCTTACCAACCACATGGTTCCCGGTTCATTTCCACTGCGTGGCACCGTGGGCAAGTGTCTTCTGAAGCCTCGGGTCCACCAAAGCCTTTGTGAGTGGATTTGGTAGGCGGAAACTGAAAGAAGCCCGTCGTATGTACGTATAATATATATATATATATGTATGTGTGTGTATATGTTTGTGTGTCTGTGTTTGTCCCCCCAACATCGCTTGACAACCAATGGTGGTGTGTTTACGTCCGCGTAAACTAGCGGTTCGGCAAAAGGGACCGATAGAATAAGTACTAAAGAATAAGTCCTGGGGTCGATTTGGTCGACTAAAACCGGTGCTCCAGCATGGCTGCTGTCAAATGACTGAAACAAGTAAAGATATATATATATATATATAAATATATATATATATATATATATATAATATATATATATATATACACTCTACTCTCTCTTTTACTTGTTTCAGTCATTTGACTGCAGCCATGCTGGAGCACCACCTTTAATCGAGCAACTCGACCCCAGTACTTATTCTATCGGTCACTTTTGCCGGACCGGTAAGTGACGGAGACATAAACACACCAGCATCGGTTGTCAAGCAATACTAGGGGGACAAATACATACACATATATACGACGGGCTTCTTTTCAGTTTCCGTCTACCAAATCCACTCACAAGGCTTTGGTCGGCCCGAGGCTATAGTAGAAGACACTTGCCCAAGGTGCCATGCAGTGGGACTGAACCTGGAACCATGTGGCTGGTAAGCAAGCTACTTACCACACAGCCACTCCATATATATATATGGCTTCTGCATAGCCTCTTGCAACCAAATTCACTTACAGTGGGATCGAGCCAACGTTGTTGTAGAAGGACTAAGGGGCTGTGCAGTTTTACTGACCTCGGCAAGCACGTGGTTGCAAAGCGAGCATCTTAGCCAGGAAGAAAATGAGACGGCCATGGTTGGAATTGAACTGTTGGATCACTGCTGACACGAGGCTTCGTCACTACCACTATCGCCATCGCCATCGTTACCAGAACAAGCACACCTCTACTGCCATCAACACCCGAACTACTGCTACCGCCTCAAATACCTATTTCTTTACTACCCACAAGGGGCTAAACACAGAGAGGGGACAAACAAGGACAGACAAATGGATCAAGTCGATTACATCGACCCCTGTTTATTTAATCGACCCTGAAAGGATGAAAGGCAAAGTCGACCTCGGTGGAATTTGAACTCAGAACGTAGCAACAGACAAAATACTTATTTCTTTACTACCCACAAGGGGCTAAACACAGAGGGGACAAACAAGGACAGACAAATGGATCAAGTCGATACCACAATCGACCCCAGTGCGTCGAACTCGGTGCGAGTACTTATTAATCGACCCCGAAAGGGAAAGGCAAAGTCGACCTCGGCGGAATTGAACTCAGAACGTAGCGACAGACAAAATACTTATTTCTTTACTACCCACAAGGGGCTAAACACAGAGAGGACAAACAAGGACAGACAAATGGATCAAGTCGATTACATCGACTTCTGGGTAACTGGTACTTATTTGATCAACCCCGAAAGGATGAAAGGCAAAGTCGACCTCGGTGGAATTTGAACTCAAAACGTCGTGGCAGACGAAATACTGCTAAGCATTTCGCTTGGCTTGCTAACGATTTTGCCAGACATCGCCACCACTGCCAACACCATCATCATCATCGCTAACACCACATTCACACCGTCGCTACTAACATGCCTTCCATCCTCATAACCACCCTCCAACTACCATACCATCACTACTTTTGGGCTATGGAATCGTCCTGACCACCCAGCCTCCCCTTAATAAACTCCCTATAGCTTACAGGGACATAAACACACCAGCATTGGTTGTCAAGCGATGTTGGGGTGGGGACAAACACAGGTACACAAACACACAACTGGTTTCTTTCAGTTTCTGTCTACCAAATCCACTCACAAGGCTTTGGTCAGGCCAAGGCTATAGTAGAAGACACTTGCCCAAGGTGCCACGCAGTGGGACTGAACCTGGAGCCATGCCACTCCTGCGCCTCTCTCTCGCTATATATATACTCTTTTACTTGTTTCAGTCATTTGACTGCGGCCATACTGGAGCACCGCCTTTAATCGAGCAACTCGACCCCGGGACTTATTCTTTTGTAAGCCCAGTACTTATTCTATTGGTCTATTTTGCCGAACTGCTAAGTTACGGGGACATAAACACACCAGCATCGGTTGTCAAGCAATGCTAGTGGGACAAACACAGACACACAAACACACACGCACATACATATATACGACAGGCTTCTTTCAGTTTCCGTCTACCAAATCCACTCACAAGGCATTGGTCGGCCCGAGGCTATAGTAGAAGACACTTGCCCAAGGTGCCACGCAGTGGGACTGAACCCGGTGCCATCCCACTCCTGCGCCTCCCTCTCTATATATATATATAAATATATATATATACTGCATTTAGTGGTAAGGTATCAGGTTTCAAACAGAACAAATGAATTGACACTGTTGTCACTTTTTGGTCAACTTGTAAGTGTGTGTGTGTGTGTGTGTGTGTGTGTTTGTCCTCCCTCCACTGCTTGACAACCATTGTTCATTTGTTTACATCCCTGTAACTTAGTGGTTTTGCAAAACAGACCCCATAGAATAAGTACCAAGCTTTAAAAAAAAAAATGAAAGAAAGGCGAAAGAGTGGCTGTGTGGTAAGTAGCTGTAGCTTGCTTACCAACCACATGGTTCCGGGTTCAGTCCCTCAGCATGGCACCTTGGGCAAGTGTCTTCTACTATAGCCTCGGGCCGACCAAAGCCTTGTGAGTGGATTTGGTAGATGGAAACTGAAAGAAGCCTGTTGTATATATTTATATATATATATATATATATATATATATATATATATGTTGTGTGTCTGTGTTTGTCCCCCCCAACAACGCTTGACAACTGATACTGGTGTGTTTACATCCCCGTAACTTAGCGGTTCAGCAAGAGACTCCAATAGAATAAGTACTAGGCTTGCAAAGAGTAACTCCTGTGGTTGATTTGTTCGACTAAAGGCGGTGCTCCAGCATGGCCAAAACAAAAGGAATAAATGGTGGGGTTGACTTGTGCTACTAAAGCCCTTTGGGGCTGTGCCCCCAACATATCTGCAGTCCAGTGACACATAAATGATAAACAGTAATCATTATCTAGCCCAGTGCTCCGCAACCGGTATTCCATGGCATACTGGTGTTCCACAAGACGGTGCTAGATGTGCCACAGTGTAACTTGAATATAATTTTTCCCCCCATACGTTTAGTTGTATTTTTGGTTCAGGTGTGCTGCTGAATTTTGGAAAGAATATAAGTGGGAAAAGGTTGCAGAGCACTGATGTAGACCCTTAGAAGTGTCTCCCTGCAAAATTTCATTCAAAAATATGCATTTCCCAAAACATTATGAGCAAATAGGTACAGCTGTGTGGTAAGAAGTTTGCTTTCTAACCAAATGGTTCCAGGTTCAGTCCCACCTCTTGACACCGTGGGCAAGTGTCCTCTACTATAACCCCAGGTTGATCAATGCCTTGAAAGTAAATTTGTGTGAGGTTCAGTCCCGCTGTGTGAGTAGATTTCAGGGACAAAAGCTGAAAGAATCTAGTTGTGTGTGTGTATATATGTATATGTGTGTGTGAAGGCACATGGCTCAGTGGTTAGAGCGTCGAGCTTATGATCGCAAGGTTGTGAGTTCAAATCCCGGACCAAGCTGCGTATTGTGTTCTTGAGCAAGACCCTTTATTTCACGTTGCTCCAGGTCACTCAGCTGTAGAAATGAGTTGTGACGTCACAGGTGCCAAGCTGTATCGGCCCCTTTGTCTTTCCCTTGGATAACACTGGTGGCGTGGAGAGGGGAGGCTGATATGCATGGGCGACTGCTGGTCTCCCATAAACAACCTTTTACCTGGACTTGTGCCTAGGAGGGTCACTTTCTAGGTGCAATCTCATGGTCAGTCATGACCGAAGAGGGTCTTAGCATATACCATCAGCAGTTAATTTCTGCATGTGGCATCTTGGTTTCCGGATCTCAATACTGTTATCTCTATGTGTGTTTTTGAATCTGTGTTTGTCCCCCCCCCCCCCAACACCACCACTAGATAGCCGGTGTTGCTGTGTTTACACCCTATGACTCAGCAGTTCGGCAAAAAGAACTTGGTAGAGCGAGTACCAGGCTTAAAAGTAGAAGTCCTGGGGATGATTCATTCGACTAGGAGTCTTCAAGGCAGTGCCCCAGCATGGCCACTGAACTGTAAGTGAAACAATAAAAACAAAGTCAGCGGGGTACCAAAGTGTAATTATGCCTATCTTGTGTTGTTTGTTCTGTTAGATTTAATGGCTATATTTTCTCTCTCACAAGGTGGTGAGCTGGCAGCATGATTAACACGCTGGGCGAAATGCTTCGCAATATTTTGTGTCGTTACGTTCTGAGTTCAAATTCCACCACAGTTGACTTTGCCTTTCATCCTTTCGGGGTCGATAAATTAAGTACCAGTTGCATACTGGGGTTGATCTAATTGACTGGTCCCCTCCTCCAAAATTTCGGGCCTGGAGTGGAAAAGTATATTTTAATGCAGTGAGCTGGCAAAAATGTTAGCACACAGGGCGAAATGCTTAGCGGTATTTCGTCTGTCTTTACGTTCTTAGTTCAAATTTGGGGGTCGATAAATTAAGTACCTGTTGCGTACTGGGGTTGATCTAATCGACTGGCCCCCTCCCCCCAAATTTCAGGCCTTGTGCCTAGAGTAGAACAGTATATTTTCTCTCTCTCCTCTCTCTTTATTCCCTAAGTCAGAGAGCTTCTATGTAAGCCACTGGCCCCTTTTCAATGTAACTGCCAAATTCCCTTCAATAAACTCCAAGCCCCTTTAATTTTTTTTTTTTTTTCCCCTCTTAGAAAAAGATAGGGACTGCATGATGGTGTCACCAGCAAAGCTTTCTACGCAGCATGTTGACATACCCAGCATAATAAAAACCCCGCATTTCTGTAATAAAACAGCTATCACTGCCTTTCACATAGGAACCACAGGAGCTTGAGGCAGGAGGAAGAGATCTAGGTGTAAGGTTACTTGATTAGATCAATGTAATAGCCAAATGTCTTGTCAATAAACTCCACCAAATTTTCTCACGATAGTCACAATAGGGCTGGTTAGTCAGCCAGCCACCTGCTCTCTCTTCCACCCCACCTAGGTAGGTCACCCCCCACCTGCCATCCACCTGAAACAGTTCTGACTGGCAGAGTTGGATTCGAAGGTATACAGGTAGTAGCTTTTATCTTTTGCTTGTTTCTGTCGTTAGATAGTGGCCATGCTGGAGCCCCACTTTGAGTAGTTTTTTTGTTTGTTTTGTAGAATGAATTGATCCCAAGACTAAGACTTATTTTTGGTGTAACGCCTGGTGCTTATTCTAGCGGTCTTTTGTTGAACCGCTAAGTTACCGGGATGTAAACATAACACCAGATGTCAAGTGGTTGTGGGGGGACAGACAGACAGACACACACAGGGTCTTTCTGTTTCCGGCTACCAAATGTGGGTGTATGTATGTATGTATGTATATATATATATATATTCTTTTATTCATTTCAGTCATTTTGACTGCGGCCATACTGGAGCACTATCTTTAATCGAACAAATTGACCCCAGAACTTATTCTTTGTAAGCCTAGTACTTATTCTGTGTCTCTTTTGCCGAACTGCTAAGTTATGAGGCCGTAAACACACCAACATCGGTTGTCAAGCGATGGTGGGGGGACAAACACAGGCACACAAACATATATATATATATATATATATATATATATATATATATATATATATATATATATATATATACCAAATCCACTCACAAGGCTTTGGTCGGCCCGAGGCTATAGTAGAAGACATTTGCCCAGGATGCCACACAGTGGGACTGAACCCGGAACCATGTGGTTGGAAGCAAGCTTCTTACCATTCAGCCTCTCTCTCTCTCTCTCTCTATCTATCTATCTATCTATCTATATATATATATATATATATATATTGTAGATATTCTTTGTATAGGTGTGTGTGCTAATGTATATGTCTGTAAGTTGCTAGTATTTATATATATACACTGTATATATCAGCAGTGTGTTATTCTTGTTTTGTGTGTGTGTGTGTGTGTATGCCAGAACACACATGTATTTATAAGTGAATAACTTCATACGTGCTTGATAAGCACATCCACCCTTACTGTACTGTGACCCTGAGATTGGGGCCTCTCAGCTGTACCACTTGTATACTCTTTTACTTGTTTCAGTCATTTTGACTGCGGCCATGCTGGAGCACCGCCTTTAGTCGAGCAAATCGACCCCGGGACTTATTCTTTGTAAGCCCAGTACTTATTCTATCGGTCTCTTTTGCCGAACCGCTAAGTGACGGGGACGTAAACACACCAGCATCGGTTGTCAAGCAATGCTAGGGGGACAAACACAGACACACAAACATATACATATATACGACAGGCTTCTTTCAGTTTCCGTCTACCAAATCCACTCACAAGGCATTGGTTGGCCTGGGGCTATAGCAGAAGACACTTGCCCAAGATGCCATGCAGTGGGACTGAACCCGGAACCATGTGGTTGGTTAGCAAGCTACTTACCACACAGCCACTCCATATATATATGTCTGTGTACATTCCCAACCATGTGGTTTCAGGTTCAGTCTCATTGCATGACATCTTTGGCAAATGCCTTCTACTATAAGCCCTAGGCCAGTGGTTCTCACTCAACCAGGGTCCATATGCTCCCTGAGAGTCCACACAAGAAAATAGTGAATTGGGGATCCACAATAATATTTTAAGGGCACCTGAAGAAAGATTGCTGTCGATGCTGGTGTGTTTACGTCCCCGTATCTTAGCGGTTTTGGCAAAAGAGACCGATAGCATAAGTACTAGGCTTACAAAGAATAAGTCCTGGGGTCGATTTGCTCGACTATAGGCGGTGCTCCAGCAGGGCCGCAGTCAAATGTCTGAAACAAGCAAAAGAGTAAAAGTTTAACTTTTTTATACAATTCCTTGGCCTCGTGCCGGTGGCACGTAAAATGCACCATCCGTTCGTGGCCGTTGCCAGCCTCGCCTGGCCCCCGTGCCCGTGGCACATAAAAAGCACCATCCGATCGTGGCCGTTTGCCAGACTCGTCTGGCACCTGTGCTGGTGGCACGTAAAAAGCTCCCACTACACTCACGGAGTGGTTGGCGTTAAGAAGGGCATCCAGCCGTAGAAACATTGCCAGATCAAACTGGGCCTGGTGCAGCCTTCTGGCTTCCCAGACCCCAGTTGAACCGTCCAACCCATGCTAGCATGGAAAGCGGACGCTAGACGATGATGATGATGACAAACCACTGCTCTACAGCCATAAAAATCGTGTTCTAGACCTGTCTTTCATACTTCTCATCATCCAGCACAAAGCCACTTCTCTCTCTCTCCCCAGTAACCCTACTCAGTTGGGATCCTCACTAGTGCTGGTGGCATGAGAAAGAACCACCCAGTATACCTTGGGAAGTGGTTGCCTTCAGGAAAGGCATCCAGCTGTAGAAACAATGTCAAAGCAGATATGGGAGCACAATGTTGGTTCTTGGAGCTATTGGGTCCTGTCAAATTATCCAATCCATTCCCGCATGGGAGATGGATGTCAAAAGGTGATGGTGATGATACTGAAAACTACAGTAGGTGCAGGAGTGGCTGTGTGGTAAGTAGGTTGCTTACCAAACCACATGGTCCTGGGTTCAGTCCCTCTGCGTGGCACCTTGGGCAAGTATCTTCTACTATAGCCTCAGGCCGACCAAAGCATTGTGAGTGGATTTGGGAGATGGAAACTGAAAGAAGCCCATCATATATGTGTGTGTCTGTGTTTGGCTCCCATCATGTATTTACAACTGGTGTTGGTGTGTTTACATCCCTGCTTGGCAAAAGAGGCCAATGGAATATATACCAGGCTTTGCACCAAATGTAAGTACAGGGGTCGATTCATTCAAGGCAGTGCCCCAGCATGGCCGCAGACTAATGGCTTGCCAAAACATAAACAACAGAATAGAAGCTCATGTTGGTTAGGCAGTATGTTAGAGCCCATGTATGTCACGTAGTGTCACAACAGCTTCCTGTTGGTGTAGGGCTGTCGCAGTGTGTTACAGTATGCTATGTTACAGCTGCTATGTTAAGTATAGATGTGGCTGTGCGATTCAGAAGTATGCTTTGCAATCACATGGCTTTGGGTTCTGTCCCTCTGCGCAGCATTTTGGGCAGATGTCTTCTGCTCTAGCCCTGAGCCGACCCATGCCTTGTGAGAGCATTTGCTAGATAGAAGAAACTGTATTGAAGCCTCTTGTGTGTGTATATGTATATATATATATATGTATGTATTTCTTTATTACCCACAAGGGGCTAAACATAGAGGGGACAAACAAGGACAGACATAGGTATTAAGTCGATTACATCGACCCCAGTGCGTAACTGGTACTTTAATTTATCGACCCCGAAAGGATGAAAGGCAAAGTCAACCTCGGCGGAATTTGAACTCAGAACGTAACGGCAGACGAAATACCGCAAAGCATTTCGCCCGGCGTGCTAACGATCATGCCAGCTCGCCGCCTTTATATATATATATATATATATATATATGAGGAGCACTCTGTTGGTTACAATGATGAGGGTCCCAGCAGATAGGATCAACGGAGCAGCTTGCTCATGAAATTAACGTGCAAGTGGCTGAGCGCTCCTCAGACACGTGTACCCTTTACGTAGTGCTTGGAGAGATCCAGCGTGACACACAGTGTGACAAGGTTGGCCCTTTTCGAAATACAAGTACTACTCATTTTTGCCAGCTGAGTGAACTGGAGCAACGTGAAGCAAAGTAGCTGGGTATTGAGCTCACGACCTTACCATCATAAGCCAAATGCCCTAACCACTAAACCATGTACCTTCACTATGTATGTATATCTTTATATATAAAAGTAAGGTTGTGTGTCTGTCTCCTACGATTTAGATTCCTAACTACTCCCACATTTTGCGCTGCAGTTTAACCAAAACCGGGTATCTTATAGTCGTGATTCATATCGAGCCCTTCTGGGTATTAGCGCGCGTCTACGATTTTAAAAATAATTTACCATCATTTTTTTCCATTTTAATGCATTTTTTTCGCTATTATATAAGGGAAGTAACTCTCTAAAAATGTCTACGATGAGTCAACGATTTAAAAAAAATTTACCATCATTTTTTTCCCATTTTTAATGCATTTTTTTGCTATTTTTTGGCTATAACTCTCTAAAAATGTTTATATAGTTATTTCCCTTACAAACCCGAGCAACGCCAGGCGATACTGCTAGTATTTATATATGTGTGTGTGTGTGTCTTTGTGTTTGTCTTCTGCTGCATGCCAATCAGTGTTGGTTTGTTTACATTACTAATGTTGCAGTTCAGCAAAAGAAACAGCGAACACCAAACTTTAAAAAAAAACACCCAGATGTACTGGAGTCTGTTTATTCAAGTTGAGCCCTTCAAAGCAGTGCTCCAGCAAAGCCACAGTCTAATGACTGCAACAAATAAAAGGGAAAGGTATTCTTTTACTAGGCTTTGCACCAGTAATATATATATATATATATATATATATATATGCTACAATATATACACATATACGTATTCACACGTAGGAGTATGTGAAGCAGACAGACAAGGAAACGAAGATAGAGACATTGTACACACAGGTCGTGGTATATAAAAAGTCACACTTAGTCTGTGGCCATGCTGGGGCACCACTTTGAAGAATTTTAGTCTAAAGAATCAACCCCAGGACTTGATTATTTTTGTAAAACCTGGTACTTACTCTATCAGTTTTTTTCATCGTTTAACATCCACTTTGGATGGAGTTTATTGAGACACCTTCTATGGCCTGGTGCACTCCCTGTCACCAACCCTCACCCGTTTACAAACATTTTTTTCTTCTCTCTCTTTTTTACTCTTTTTCTTGTTTCAGTCATTTGACTGCGGCCATGCTGGAGCACCGCCTTTAATCGGGACTTATTCTTTTGTAAGCCCAGTACTTATTCTATCGGTATCTTTTACCGAACCGCTAAGTAACGGGGACATAAACACACCAGCATCAGTTGTCAAGCAATGCTAGGGGACAAATACAGACACACAAATACATACATACATATATATATATACGACGGGCTTCTTTCAGTTTCCGTCTACCAAATCCACTCACAAGGCTTTGGTCGGCCCGAGGCTATAGTAGAAGACACTTGCCCAAGGTGCTATGCAGTGGGACTGAACCCGGAGCCATGTGGTTGGTAGACAAGCTACTTACCACACAGCCACTCCTGCGCCTATGACCAAACATTTTTTTTTTTTGCAGAAGTGGCACTGCTTGCTTGTATGACAGTGGCGCTTTTACAGCTACTCCACTATGTCACACTGGCCCTCTGTTGGCCACAACGATGAGGGCTCCAGTTGATCTGATCATGGGAACATCCTGCTTGAGAAATTAATGTGCAAGTGGCTGAGTACTCCACAGACATGTGTACCCATAACATAGTTCTCGGGGAGATTCAGCATGATACAGAGTGTGACACGGCCGGCCCTTTGAATAATAAGTACAACTCATTTTTGCCAGCTGAGTGGACTGGAGCAAATGTGAAATAAAGTGTCTTGCTCAAGGAATGGTGTGCTTCCAGGAATTGAGCTCATGGCCTTATGGTCATGAGTTGAATGCTCCTAACCACTAAGCCATGTGCCTTCTCTAAGTCAAAACAAGGAGACACGTACATGCATGCATGAAGGGCTTTCAGCTTCTACCAAATCCACTCACAGAACTCTGGTTAGTCCCGGGCTATAATGGGCTTGAACCCAAGACCATGAGGTTGGGAAGCAAACTTCTTAACCACACAGCCACATTTGCACCTTCTGTTGTTATATAAACAGTGAGGTGTGATAGTATAATGAGTGAAGTTGTTGTATATGTAGTACTTTTCTTTGTGCTATTGGAGTTTAGAGTCCCTCTCAAATATGCCCAGGTATTGTTATCAAGATTAACCCTTTAGTATTTAAACCGGCCATAATATTTAATCTGTTTTATGTTCAAACTGACCAGATGCAGGCTCTCACACCTACCCTACAATGTTATTCTACATTAGGTAATTACACCATCAAGATCTTGAAGATATGAGATAATGCATGATTAATTAAAATCAATGTGAATCAATAAGCATTATGTTTGATAGAATAATCAGAACACTAAAGGGTTAAAGGTCTAGGCTCAGTAGTCAATGAATTGAGTTTCATTATGAGAGTCTCTGAAGCACATCGTCAGTACCATCAACATTTTGCATCTGTTTTTCTGTGCTAGCATTTATGTAGTTTTCGTAAAATTGGACAGCATTTTACGGCTGGTGACCTGAAGGGTCTGCTACTTCTTACAAAATGCAGTATACTTATTGTGAACCCTAGATATACTGTGGAGTGGAAGCACTCCGTCGGTTACGACGATGAGGGTTCCGGTTGATCCGAATCAACGGAACAGCCTGCTCGTGAAATTAACATGTAAGTGGCTGAGCACTCCACAGACACGTGCACCCATAACGTAATTCTCGGGGATATTCAGCGTGACACAGAGAGTGACAAGGCCGGCCCTTTGAAATGCAGGTACAACAGAAACAGGAAGAAAGTTGTGGTGAAAGAGTACAGCAGGGATCACCACCATCCCCTGCCGGAGCCTCGTGGAGCTTTAAGGTGTTTTCGCTCAATAAACACTGACAACGCCCGGTCTGGGAATCGAAACTGCGATCCTATGACCGCGAGTCCACTGCCCTAACCACTGGGCCATTGCGCCTCCACTAGATATACTGTACATAGTATCTAAAAGTGACTGTCGACAGGTTTGAATTGATGCTAGTGATCTGGGTTTTGCGTACTGTATCATGTTGACCATTCACCTCTCTCTATTGATCTGTCACTCTCATGGACACTTCCTCATTCACCCTATACAATTTTTACTCTTTTTACTTGTTTCACTCATTTGACTGCGGCCATGCTAGAGCACCGCCTTTAGTCGAGCAAATCGACCCCGGGACTTATTCTTTTGTAAGCCCAGTACTTATTCTATCGGTCTCTTTTGCCGAACCGCTAAGTGACGGGGACGTAAACACACCAGCATCGGTTGTCAAGCAATGCTAGGGGGACAAACACAGACACACATACATACATACATATATATACATATATACGACGGGCTTCTTTCAGTTTCCGTCTACCAAATCCACTCACAAGGCATTGGTCGGCCCGGGGCTATAGCAGAAGACACTTGCCCAAGATGCCACGCAGTGGGACCGAACCCGGAACCATGTGGTTGGTTAGCAAGCTACTTACCACACAGCCACTCCTGCACCTATTTCCTGGACTATTTCTCTTATTTTCTTCCCTCTTGTAACTTAATACCTCTGCACCATCATCTCTCCTTTTCTCAACGAGAGTAGCCATGTATCTCCTGCTTTACACCTGTTTCTGTCCTCCTGCTGTGCTTATTGTCAACACCTGTCACAAGGCCACCTCCCTCAATACGACATCCCTCCCCACCCTCAGCTGATAGGAAAGTTGTGGGGGGGCGGGTTGTATTGCAAGCTACTTAATGTCACTAGTTAGTGCCTAAGCCATGTAAGGAGCGTCCACTACATCTGAAGTGGTTGGCATTGGGAAGGACATCCAGCTTTAGAACCCATGAATAAGATATTGGAACCTGGCACAGTTCTCTGCCTTGTCAGCGCCTGTCAAACTGTCCAAAGCATGAAAAACGAACTTTAAATGATAATCTTTTTTTTTTTTTGTGAATTGTTTCAGTACCTCCTTCCATACATCAGGTAGTGTTTTGAATAGTGTCAGCATATTCTTCCAACATATGAAGTTGTATTTTCGTAGTGTAGCCTATTTGGAATACTGGCTCACCTTTTCAAACTCCACCCATCTAACACCCGTGGACATATTTACAAAGTCAGGAAACATTTTTTCACGCTGAGGGTTGCTGAAGCATGGAACAAACTGCCGGCATCAGTTGTTAGTTGTCGGAGCACTGCATCCTTCAAAACTTCCATGCTTCCTGAGATTCGCCAACACTACACCTGATTTTCTCCCCTCCATACACACAGAAGCATGTATCTGACTCATACATTGTTCGCTTTCCAGACATTTCTACATTACTGCATGTACTTTATACGCACTTTCTGACAAGTTGTGGTGCACCTGAGCACTGTATACAATTAATTTCATTATTATTATTATATCCTTCCATACATCAAACTGTTTGGAATTCAACAATTTTTCTTACCATTGCGTGGTTGTCGCTCCCTAGCAGCATGAAACCTGTTTTTCTATACACCAGAGGCTCTCAATCGGGGTTCACGGTAATTGTTTGTCATTTGACTGCGGCCATGCTGGAGCACCGCCTTTAGTCGAGCAAATTGACCCCAGGACTTATTCTTTGTAAGCCCAGTACTTATTCTATCGGTCTCTTTTGCCGAACCGCTAAGTTACGGGGACGTAAACACACCAGCATCGGTTGTCGAGCAGACAAAGAGCAAACTTTTCCGAGAAGCGAGCCGCACTTCTTACTGAAAGAAAAATAATTCAAGGTAATTTTTCGTTCAGGCAAGCCCTTTAGAAAGTCTCGCGGGCCGCAGCTTGCACGTGACTGAGAACTATCCTTTCTTCAAAGGTACTCTACAGACACAATCTTGTCTCTTACTGCTGTGACGAGACCCCTGTTCAAACAAACAAACAAACAAGCAAGCAAACCTAAGATCAAAGACAGTCCAGTCGCGACCACCTGAATTCTTTTTCGGACGCACAAGGATCCCAACGTACGAATGCGATGGAGAAAGATTTGACTGCTATTTCTAGCTTGTGAAACGACCACTCGAAGGCTTCGGTCGTTCCCTCGTTGTTATGACTGTTGCTAAGTCTCATTTCACTGCATCCCCCTTCCTCCCTCTTTTTGTCTAGCTCGTCTCATTCCTCTCTCTATATTTCTTTCTCTCTCTCTCTCTCTCTCTCGTTCTTTATCTTTCATCCCACGTGTGTCTTCTGTTTATCTGTATCTTCGTCTATTTCCTTGTGTGCTTTTTATATACCACGACCTGTGTTGTACAATGCAGCTATCTTCGTTTCCTTGTCTGTCTGCTTCACATACTCCTACGTGTGTGTACGTATATACTCTTTTACTTGATTGAGTCATTTGACTGCGGCCATGCTGGAGCACCGCCTTTAATCGAGCAACTCGACCCTGGGACTTATTCTTTTGTAAGCCCAGTACTTATTCTATCGGTCTCTTTTGCCGAACCGCTATATATATATATATATATATATAAATATATATATATCACCGTGACCGACCAGGCCATCAGATGTTGTTACACATCGCTGGTCACAATGCGCTTCGCATTGTTTTAGCCTTCAAATGACGCCACCCCGCTGGCTAAGCGAGCAGGCCAACAGAAGAAAGTTGTGGCGAAAGAGTACAGCAGGGATCACCACCATCCCTGCCGGAGCCTCGTGGAGCTTTAGGTGTTTTCGCTCAATAAACACTCACAACGCCCGGTCTGGGAATCGAAACCGCGAGTCCGCTGCCCTAACCACTAGGCCATTGCGCATATATATATATATATATATAATATATTGCGTGTGCAGGAGTGGGTGTGTGGAAAGTGGTTTGCTTACCAATCACATGGGTCCGGGTTCAGTCCCACTGCGTGGTACCTTGGGCAAGTGTCTTTTACTATAGCCTCGGGCCGACCAAAGCCTTGTGAGTGGATTTGGTAGACGGAAACTGAAAGAAGCCCGTCGTATATATGTATATATATATATATATATATATATATATGTCTGTGTTTGTCTCCCCAACATCGCTTGACAACCGATGCTGGTGTGTCTACGTCCCCGTAACTTAGCGGTTCGGCAAAATAAAAGTGACCGATAGAATAAATCCTGGGGTTGATTTGCTCGACTAAAATGGTGGTGCTCCAGCATGGCTGCAGTCAAAATGACTGAAAAAAAGTAAAAGAATAAAAGAATATGTATATACATTATGTATGAGAATATATTTTGTGTGTGTGTGTATACATATATATATATATATATATATATATGCGTGTCTTTATCCGTATGTAAACATGTATTTATATGAAGTTGTGTGTCTGTCTCCTACGATTTAGATTCCTAACTACTCCCACATTTTGCGGTGCAGTTTAACCAAAACCGGGTATCTTATAGTCGTGATTCATATCGAGCCCTTCTGGGTATTAGCGCGCGTCTACAATGAGTCTACGAATTAAAAAAAAAATTTACCATCATTTTTTTCGCTATTATATAAGGGAAGTAAATCTCTAAAAATGTCTACGATGAGTCAACGATTTAAAAAAAAATTTACCATCATTTTTTTTTTCCATTTTTAATGCATTTTTTTGCTATTTCTTGGCTATAACTCTCTAAAAATGCTTATATAGTTATTTCCCTTACAAACCCGAGCAACGCCGGGCGATAGTGCTAGTCTGTATATATGAGTTCATTTAGGTGATCTTTATATATATTTTATGCTCCATGTATCTGTTTCTTGATATATATATATATATATATATATATAAAGCCTGATTATGCTTATCTGAATCACTACCTCTCATCACACACACACATACATATGTATACACTGGCATAGACACATGTGTTGCTCTGGCGGTGTCCAATTAGAACGGGGTGAATCCTCTACTTCAAGTTTTTTTCATATTATAAACTGATACCGGGTGAATAAACTAGAGAATATGAATTTGTATAGCTTTCGCTCGAGAGTGAGACATAAGTTACCGGCTGAATAACGAGAGAGCGATAGCTTAGACGATAACGAGTGGGAGACACTTGGTAGGCCTGAAGAGGTGAGACGACGTGGGAAAGGCATTGGTTATATATATGATAGAGGAGAGGTCAGAGGGCAAGTCGGGTGAATAGTGTGGTATGGTGAATGAGTATAAGATAATGACTTTCGGAAACATTTTTTCACGCTCAGAGTTGCTGAAGCATGGAATAAACTGCCTGCGTCAGTTGTTGACTGCCATGACACTGCATCTTTTAAGGCCCTCATGCTTCCGAAATCCGCCGAAACTTCACCTGATTATATATACACTTTAGATGAGTTGTAGTGCACCTGAGCACTGTACACAATTATTATTATTATTATTAAGATAGCTTAGAAGGGAGAGAGGGAGGAGTGTTTGTTAGGTAGTGACAGAGAGGGAGAGAGAGTTAATTTTTGTTAGACAGACGTAGATTGTTAGGAAGGGGGAGGAGAAAAGTAATAGATTGAAAGAGAGAGAGAGAGAGGAAGAAAGATATAGTTGACGAGAGAAGAGAGGCAGAAAGATATAGGTGACGAGAGAGAGAGAGAGGAAGAAAGATAGAGGTGACGAGAGAGAGAGAGTGGAAGAAAGATATAGGTGACGAGAGAGAGAGAGAGGAAGAAAGATATAGTTGACGAGATAGAGAGAGGAAGAAAGATATAGTTGACGAGAGAGAGGCAGAAAGATATAGGTGACGAGAGAGAGAGAGGAAGAAAGATATAGGTGACGAGAGAGATAGAGAGGCAGAAAGATATAGGTGACGAGAGAGAGAGAGGTAGAAAGATATAGGTGACGAGAGGGGAGAGGAAGAGATGTATGTTGTTATTAGAGAGGGGAAGGAAAAGGGAGGACAGAAAGATAGGTAGAAAGTGTAGAGAGAGAGAGATGAAGGGGAGTGAATGATTGATGAAGCTAAGATCTAGGAAGGTGGTGGTGGGGTCTTTCAGATGAAGAGGCAGGCTGCTGTCGTGGTACTTTTCTCCCGCCACAAAAATCTTTTAACAAAGCTTTCTTGGTCTCGTCTTGGACAGACAGGCATGTAGATGTATGTATACAGACATACATACGTATAAACTCTCTCTTGTCGGTGTGTATATTATTACAATCATTTCCAAATTCTTTGTTTTTACTTTTTGTGTGTGTGTGTGTGTGTATGTGTTTTGATGTTGTATATGTATTAGTGTGTATATTAATATGTATATATTTAAGAAGTTCGTTATATATCTATATATATATATATATATATATTAACAAGAGTTTAACATATATATTTGTATGTTACTCGGGACACACGGACATCCAGCAATATATATTTTAATTTACTCAGGTACCTGTATTTTTGTCTCTGTGTGTGCACATATATATATATATATAAAGCCTGATTATGCTTATCTGAATCACTACCTCTCATCACACACACACACATACATATGTATACACTGGCATAGACACATGTGTTGCTCTGGCGGTGTCCAATTAGAACGGGGTGAATCCTCTACTTCAAGTTTTTTTCATATTATAAACTGATACCGGGTGAATAAACTAGAGAATATGAATTTGTATAGCTTTCGCTCGAGAGTGAGACATAAGTTACCGGCTGAATAACGAGAGAGCGATAGCTTAGACGATAACGAGTGGGAGACACTTGGTAGGCCTGAAGAGGTGAGACGACGTGGGAAAGGCATTGGTTATATATATGATAGAGGAGAGGTCAGAGGGCAAGTCGGGTGAATAGTGTGGTATGGTGAATGAGTATAAGATAATGACTTTCGGAAACATTTTTTCACGCTCAGAGTTGCTGAAGCATGGAATAAACTGCCTGCGTCAGTTGTTGACTGCCATGACACTGCATCTTTTAAGGCCCTCATGCTTTCCGAAATCCGCCGAAACTTCACCTGATTATATATACACTTTAGATGAGTTGTAGTGCACCTGAGCACTGTACACAATTATTATTATTATTATTAAGATAGCTTAGAAGGGAGAGAGGGAGGAGTGTTTGTTAGGTAGATGAGGGAGAGAGAGTTAATTTTTGTTAGACAGACGTAGATTGTTAGGAAGGGGGAGGAGAAAAGTAATAGATTGAAAGAGAGAGAGAGAGGAAGAAAGATATAGTTGACGAGAGAAGAGAGGCAGAAAGATATAGGTGACGAGAGAGAGAGAGAGGAAGAAAGATAGAGGTGACGAGAGAGAGAGTGGAAGAAAGATATAGGTGACGAGAGAGAGAGAGGAAGAAAGATATAGTTGACGAGATAGAGAGAGGAAGAAAGATATAGTTGACGAGAGAGAGGCAGAAAGATATAGGTGACGAGAGAGAGAGAGGAAGAAAGATATAGGTGACGAGAGAGATAGAGAGGAAGAAAGATATAGGTGACGAGAGAGAGAGAGGTAGAAAGATATAGGTGACGAGAGGGGAGAGGAAGAGATGTATGTTGTTATTAGAGAGGGGAAGGAAAAGGGAGGACAGAAAGATAGGTAGAAAGTGTAGAGAGAGCGAGAGAGAGAGAGAGATGAAGGGGAGTGAATGATTGATGAAGCTAAGATCTAGGAAAGTGGTGGTGGGGTCTTTCAGATGAAGAGGCAGGCTGCTGTCGTGGTACTTTTCTCCCGCCACAAAAATCTTTTAACAAAGCTTTCTTGGTCTCGTCTTGGACAGACAGGCATGTAGATGTATGTATACAGACATACATACGTATAAACTCTCTCTTGTCGGTGTGTATATTATTACAATCATTTCCAAATTCTTTGTTTTTACTTTTTGTGTGTGTGTGTGTGTATGTGTTTTGATGTTGTATATGTATTAGTGTGTATATTAATATGTATATATTTAAGAAGTTCGTTATATATCTATATATATATATATATATATATTAACAAGAGTTTAACATATATATTTGTATGTTACTCGGGACACACGGACATCCAGCAATATATATTTTAATTTACTCAGGTACCTGTATTTTTGTCTCTGTGTGTGCACATATATATATATATATAGCATAATTAAATCTCAGAATGAGATATATATATATATATATATAATATATATATTAACAAGAGTTTAACATATATATTTGTATGTACTCGGGACACACGGACATCCAGCAATATATATTTTAATTTACTCAGGTACCTGTATTTTTGTCTCTGTGTGTGCACATATATATATATATATAGCATAATTAAATCTCAGAATGAGATATATATATATATATATATATATATTTATTTATTTATATTGTGTGTGTATAGTGTACACACCTAATATACACACACGCCTCGGCTTTGTTGAAGTGGTGTGTATATATTTATTTTCAATGATTCATACATCCTGCCTTTATCCATACACTTTGTGTATGTATGTGTACACAATTATTTATATGTGTGTAACTTTGCTAGAAATTTATATATCCTGTCTGTCTCTTTTATGCATACGGTTTGGGTATATATATATTTATATATATATATAACATTATTCTAATTATTTTAAGGCTTCGTGAATCTTTATTGTAGATCGAAACAGTAGGAAGACGAGAGAAGAGACATCGTATTTAATTTAATTCTCAGTTTGTAAGACATCATAGGACACACGCGTTACTCAGAGAAGGGGTCCCGGACCAGGAATTCAATCCCTGTAAAGCACACACAGACACAAAGATATCTCTGCTCTACCTCTTTCTCCCTCTGCACGTTTGAGTTTTGATATCTTTTACTGCGGCCATGCTGGGGTATTATTATCGCGCTTTGAAGGGCTTTAGTCGGACAAATCAAACCTTAGTAATTTTTTTTTTTCCTTTTTCAAATCTAGTACCTATTCTATCGATACCTTTTGCCAAGCCACTAAGTTACGTAGACGTAAACAAACAAACACCGGTTGTCAAGCGGTGGATGGACAAATACACAATGTGTGTGCATTTATGCTGTTTGTATATGTATTTATATTTTATGTATTGTTTGTATATCATCACAGATTTGTTTCTCTACATATTTGTGTGGTACGTGCTTGTATTATCACCATCATCATCGTCATTATATAGATAGATAGATATCTTGTTTCAGTAATTTGATTGCGGTCATGCTGGGGCACCGTCTTGGGTGGTTTTAACCGAACAAATCGATCCCATGGCTTTTTTTTAAGCCTCGTACTTATTTTATTGGTCACTTTCGTCAAACCGCTTATCTTATGGGGACGTAAACACACCAACACCGGTTGTCAAGCAGTGATGCGGGACAAACACACTATATATATATATTTACATACACATAATATATATATAGTGTATTTATGTGTATATATATATATATATATATATAGTGTATTTATGTATATATATATAGTGTATGTATGTATATATATATATATATATAGTGTATGTATGTATATATATATATATGTTTTGATTTTGTCGAGTTATATCGAAAGAATGCCTATATATATATATATATATATATATATATATATATATATGCATTCTTTCGATATAACTCGACAAAATCAAAACATCTCACGTCGGGTACTTCCGTGGATTGTGGAGTATAGATATAACGAAACTATGCCAGCAATGTCTCGTTCTAAACTTGCATATTTGTTCTTACCTGTTCCATGTGTGGATGTAAAATCCGCAAGTTTCCCAGCAGAAGACAAGAATCGAACTGTCATTTGCTTCCACGGAAATACCCGAAGTGTATTCATGTGTTCACTTCGGGTACATACACACGATGGGCTTTTTTCAGTTTCCGCTTACCAAATCCACTCACAAGGCTTTGGTCGGTCCGATGCTATAGTAGAAGACACTTGCCCGAGGTGCCACGCAGTGGGATCGAACCCCGGATCCATGAGACTGGGAAGCAAGCTACTTTCCACTGTGCAGCTAGGCTAACCAAATACTTTGTGTGTTTGGCTAGCAGAACCTGAAAGAAGCTGGTCACGTCTGCACGTGTGCTATTCATGTTTTTTGACATCATCACTGCCCCCTACTCGTAAATAAATGCTACTGTTATATATGCGGTGTTGTTCACTTGCAGTCTTTTGTGAAAACATGCCCAGCATTGTGCTCTTCGTGTTTCAAGGCCTAAGGGCTGGTGACAGGGAGAGCATCCGGCCTTAGAAAATCTGCCACACCAGATTTCACCTGATCTTCGCAAGCATGAGAAAGTGGATGTTAAAATGATTTAGAGATGATTGACACACATGCATGCACACATACACACTATTTCTTAGTCAAGAAGGCTACCATTGGTTTTATGCCGAATGAAATCTTAGTAATTATCTAACCTGCTACATGGGGAGTTGGTGCTTGTCTCCATCTTTGTCCACCTACAAAGACATTATTTATCCACCAATGCGGTGTTGAGCACTCATTCCCACTGTTCAATATTAGCGTGCATATATAAAAAAGCACCATCCGTCCGTGGCCGTTTGCCAGCCTCGTCTGGCTCCTGTGCGGGTGGCACGTAAAAAGCACCCACTACACTCACGGAGTGGTTGGCGTTAGGAAGGGCATCCAGCCGTAGAAACACTGCCAGATCAGACTGGGCCTGATGCAGCCTTCTGGCTTCACAGACCCCAGTTGAACCGTCCAACCCATGCTAGCATGGAAAGCGGACGCTAAATGATGATGATATATATATATATGTGTGTGTGTATGTATATCCATCTTTGTCCATTATTCAGGGATGAGATGTAGGGGTAGAGTCATCAAGTACTTCCTCCATAGTTTTCTAACAAAAGTCTTGTGGCTGGATTCTCAAGAGTGACAGAGATTATGGATGTTATAGTACCATCTATCTTTTTCTTGGTCTACCCCCTAGATCCACAAGTTGTCTCAGCTTGAAGAATCTATCTTGAGGTTCTTTCCTACGACAATCTAATCCAATGGTTCTCAACCATTTTTTTTATCTATGGACCCTCTTTGATTCCCTTTTTGGTCCCTCATAGCCATTTGATGTTTTTAAAAAATCTCATATTTTTAGAATTAAATTTTATTAGGAATTGCCAAAAAATTTATCATTTGGTGTATTTTAGATGTATAAGCAATTTATTGCGCATAAATTTGAGCAAAAAAATCTTATATGGACCCCGACTAAGACCAGCTGTCCTAATCACATCCATAATACCAAAGCTGTGACTTCTAAATGCAGAGAAGTAGCATAGTGGCCTGGAGAAATCCCTGATCTGCAAGTTCAGCACCCTGCTGAGTGACATTACTCCAGGGATCCTTTGGAAGAATTCCATTTTGGTCACTTGGTTTTCTCAGTCATATACTTCTGGTCATTACTCAACATATAGGTGTAGGAGTGGCTGTGTGGTAAGTAGCTTGCTTACGAACCACATGGTTCCGGGTTCAGTCCCACTGTGTCGCACCTTGGGCAAGTGTCTTCTACTATAGCCTTGGGCTAACGAAGCCTTGTGAGTGGATTTTGTAGGCGGAAACTGGACGAAGCCCATCGTATGTATGTGTTTGTTCCCCCAACATCACTTGACAACCGATACTGGTGTTTATGTCCCCGCAACTCAACAGTTCAGCAAAAGAGACCAATAGAATAAGTACTAGGCTCACAAAGAATAAGTCCTGGGGGTGATTTGCTCGACTAAAGGTGGTGCTCCAGCATGGCCACAGTCAAATGACTGAGACAAATATAAGAGTATATATGACCCGGGATGATGGTAGGCACAGAAGCTAAATTGAAGATAGCAAGTTTGAATCTTTTACCAGAGTGATTTGTGTGTGTGTGTAATTTTGTATAAATTTGGTAGGCATCGTCCATGTAACAAGATGTGTTGTTTTTTTATTATTATTATTAATGTTTGTTCTTTTCATTCCCTTGTGTCCTTTCTCAAAGACCTGTGACGCTGAAGAATTAGTGGTGAGTTTGCAAAGAGGGAAGAGAATTAAGCAACAATGCCTCCAAAGAAGAGAATTGGCGATGATGACGCCAGTTTAAATGTGAAAAGACGTCGGAAGAAGAATGGCGAAGACATGGAATTCGGTAACAATTCCAGTTTGGATGCTGATTCTGATGATGAAAATTTGGATATTGTAAGTTTAAGATATCTTTTCTTTTTTTTTTCTCTCTCTCTCTCTCTCTCTCTCTCTCTCTCATTTATTCGTTTCAGCCCAAAGACTGTGGCCATGCTGGGGCACTGGTGTGTAAATGTGTGCTTGTGTATATCTTCTGGTGTTTGTTTCAGTTGTGGGATTGTGGCCACCTGGAAGGGTTTTAGTCAAACAAATCAGCTCTAGCATTTACCCCTTTTTTTTCCCCCAAGCTTGTTACTTATTCTGTCACTCTCTTTTGTTAAGTTACAGGGGTGTAAACAAACCAGCCCTGGTTGTCAAGCAGTGGGTGGGGACAAACGTGTATATGTATGTATATTTATATATATATGTGGCTGTGTGGTAAGTAGCTTGTTTACCAACCACATGGTTCCGGGTTCAGTCCCACTGCGTGGCACCTTGGCCAAGTGTCTTCTACTATAGCCTCGGGCTGACCAAAGCCTTGTGAGTGGATTTGGTAGACGGAAACTGAAAGAAGCCCGTCGTCTATATGTGTGTGCATGTATGTTTGTGTGTCTGTGCTTGTCCCCCTAGCATTGCTTGACAACCAATGCTGGTGTGTTTATATCCCCGTCACTTAACGGTTCGGCAAAAGAGACTGGGCTTACAAAGAATAAGTCCTGAGGTCGAGTTGCTCAATTAAAGGCGGTGCTCCAGCATGGCCGCTGTCAAATGACTAAAACAAGTAAAAAGAGTATATATATCTGAAGCTCACTTTGAGTTCAGTCCCACTTTGTTGCATCTTGGCTAAGTATCTTCAAAAGCTCCAGTCTGGTCAATATCTTGTGTGTATAAGTACTGGGGTAGATTTGTTTGCCAGCCCCTGTCAAACCATCCGACCCATGGCAACAAAGAAAAACAGATATATAGGCGCAGGAGTAGCTGTGTGGTAAGTAGCTTGCTTACCAACCACATGGTTCCGGGTTCAGTCCCACTGCGTGGCACCTTGGGCAAGTGTCTTCTACTATAGCCTCGGGCCGACCAAAGCCTTGTGAGTGGATTTGGTAGACGGAAACTGAAAGAAGCCCGTCGTATATATGTGTGTGCATGTATGTTTGTGTGTCTGTGTTTGTCCCCCTAGCATTGCTTGACAACCGATGCTGGTGTGTTTATATCCCCGTCACTTAGCGGTTCGGCAAAAGAGACTGGGCTTACAAAGAATAAGTCCTGGGGTCGAGTTGCTCGATTAAAGGCGGTGCTCCAGCATGGCCACAGTCAAATGACTGAAACGAGTAAAAAGAGTATATATATCTGAAGCTCACTTTGAGTTCAGTCCCACTTTGTTGCATCTTGGCTAAGTATCTTCAAAAGCTCCAGTCTGGTCAATACCTTGTGTGTATAAGTACTGGGGTAGATTTGTTTGCCAGTCCCTGTCAAACCATCTGACCCATGGCAACAAAGAAAAACAGATATATAGGCGCAGGAGTGGCTGTGTGGTAAGTAGCTTGCTTACCAACCACATGGTTCCGGGTTCAGTCTCACTTCGTGGCACCTTGGGCAAGTGTCTTCTACTATAGCCTCTGGCTGACCAAAGCCTTGTGAGTGGATTCGGTAGACGGAAACTGAAAGAAGCCCGTCGTATATATGTATATATATATGGGTTTGTGTGTCTGTGTTTGTCCCCCTAGCATTGCTTGACAACCAATGCTGGTGTGTTCATGTCCCCGTAACTTAGCGGTTCGGCAAAAGAGACCGATAGAATAAGTACTGGGCTTACAAAAGAATAAGTCCCGGGGTCGAGTTGCTCGATTAAGGGCGGTGCTCCAGCAGGGCCGCAGTCAAATGACTGAAACAAGTAAAAGAGTAATGTGTGTATATATATATCTAAAGCTCACTTTGAGCTCAGTCCCACTGTGTTGCATCTTGGCTAAGTATCTTCAAAAGCTCCAGTCTGGTGTGTATAAGTACTGGGGTAGATTTGTTTGCCAGCCCCTGTCAAACCATCCGACCCATGGCAACAAAGAAAAACAGATATATAATGATGATGATAGGTGTATGTGATAGTTGTCAACAAGCTGTGACATCTTCGATAGCCAAGTGTCGCTCGTTTCCAGTCTTCCGTGAAAAACGTTGTCCAACCATGCAGAGGAAACATGGCTTGGCATTTCCTTGATCGGAAAACTGGTGAAGGCTGTGGGATCACGAAGGGCATTTGGCTATAAAAAAAAAAATCTGCCTTGACGAATGCTGTGTGGGCGATGCAAGTATGGAAACGGGGGCCATAAAAACGATTTTGATGTTTTGTATTATTATTATTATATATCAGAAACTGGAAGGGTCCCTCGTAAACGGAGAAGTGTTGTTTGCTGGAGGTACCAATTGGTGTATGGTTGGACGAAGCCATCTACCTAAAGGAGGTCAGTTTTCTTTCTTACTTTTTTAATATTTTAACAGTCCGATGGACATGCTACTAAAATCACTCTCTTTTTATTTATTTCTAATTGCTGTCTCACCTCTGTAAGCACCCTGTCCCCTCTCTTCGCTATGTCCCTACTCTACATTATCAATGTCACACTCCACTCGGCACTCATTGTGCTACACTCCACCATACACAATCAGTATTACATGCCATTCTATACATTAATACAGGGTGGGCCAAAAGTTATGCACACAAAATAAGTTCAATGCAGTCGGGAATTGCCAAAGATAAGCTTCAGTTTTTTTTTTTATAAAATTGAATAAAATAAATAAAATGCAAAAATGCATCGTACCGCTGAGTCTCCCTGAGAACGACATTAAAGGTACACGTGTCTGTGGAGTACTCGGCCACATACACATTAATTTCACGAGCAGGCTGTTCCATTGATCAGGTCAACTGGAACACTTATATCCAAAAAAGTGCCAGACCTCCCCCTCTTCTAATACTTCATTCTTTGATCACAAATCACTCTTGCCATCATGACCACCCCCACCAAAAACTATTGTGATAATGCTTTAATAATTGTTTTTGTATTTTTTTTTCCTCGTGTTCTCACAGTGAAGAATGGTGGCGGTCACAACCTATGGGGACCGCATCGTATAGCCAACCTTTGCGGAGTGAGGGTGCGTACAGTGGTCTCTGGCTGCACAGCTTGTCATTGTGTTGTCATCACGGCTGAAGGTCAAGTCATGACATGGGGTGAGTACCAGTTTTATTTGCGTGTGTGTGTTCCTGTTTGTGCCTCCAGTGAAAAATGGTGTGTTGGGTGACTGAACAGGTTGACAATTGGAGATTAAGAACTAGATCCTGGGGTCACTTTGTGTGTGAGCACCAGTGTAAAATGATGTGCCAAGTAACTTAGGCATGGTGGACAAATTTTTGATTGTGTACTTCCTGAACCAGTACTTTTATTACTAGAAGCATTCCTTCTATGACCATCCTGGCAGGATGTAATCTGAGGAAGATCTGGCTGCTATTTCTAGGATTCAGATTGGGTTGGCTGTCACTAATTTCTTTCAAAGTTCTTCTGATATGCACTTATATATAACTGAAGGCTCGTAGCCTAATGGTTAGGGTGTTGCACACTTGTTCACGAGATCATGATTTCAATTCCCAGACTGGGTGGTGTGTTGTGTTCTTGAGCAAAACATTTCATTTTCATCTCACTTTTTTTTTTTTTTTTTAAATTCTTAATTGCCTACAAAAGGCTAAACATAGAGGGAACAGACAAAGGGACTAAGTTGATTACATCAACCCCAGTGCATAACTGGCACTTAATTACTCCAAAAGGATGAAGGGCAAAGTCGACCGTGGCGGAATTTGAACTCAGAGCGTAGCAGCAGACAAAATGCTGCTAAGCATTTCACCTGGCGTGCTAACGATTCTTCTAGCTCACTGCCTTCATCTCACATTGCTCTGCGATCACTTTGACACCTGACTCGTGGCACACCTTGCACCTTTTCAGACAACGTTGATTTGTTGGAGGGGATGAACTAATGTGCGGCACGAGCATTTGATCACTACAAACAAACCATTTCCACAGGTCATTCGGCAAAAGCTGAATGCTCATTGGTTGTCTTTGACGGGGCAGTCCATCATTATTACTCTTTTACTTGTTTCAGTCATTTGACTGCAACCATGCTGGAGCACCGCCTTTAATTGAGCAACTCAACCCTGGTACTTATTCTTTGTAAGCCCGGTACTTATTCTATCGGTCTCTTTTGCCGAACCGCTAAGTGACGGGGACATAAACACACCAGCATCGGTTGTCAAGCAATGCTAGGGGGACAAACACAGACACACAAACATACACGCACACATATATATATATATATGTGGCCGTTGCCAGCGCCGCCCCGACTGGCCTTGTGCCAGTGGCACGTAAAAAGCACCATCCGATCGTGGCCGTTTGCCAGCCTCGTCTGGCTCATAAAAAGCACCCACAACACTCACGGAGTGGTTGGCGTTAGGAAGGGCATTCAGCCGTAGAAACATAGCCAGATGAGACTGGGCCTGGTGCAGCCTTCTGGTTTCCCAGACCCCAGTTGAACCGTCCAACCCATGCTATCATGGAAGGTGGACGCTAAACGATGATGATGATGATACATACATATATACGATGGGTTTATTTCAGTTTCCGTCTACCAAATCCACTCACAAGGCTTTGGTCGGCCCGAGGCTACAGTAGAAGACACTTGCCCAAGGTGCCACGCAGTGGGACTGAACCCGGAACCATGTGGTTGGTAAACAAGCTACTTACCACACAGCCACTCCTACATATATATAAAGGGCTTCTTTCAGTTTCCGTCTACCAAATCCACTCACAAGGCTTTGGTCGGCCTGAGGCAACAGTAGAAGACACTTGCCCAAGGTGCCACGCAGTGGGACTGAACCCGGAACTATGTGGTTGGTATGCAAGCTACTTACCATACAGCCACTCCTGTGCCTATGTGTGTGTGATATCTATGTGAAACATATCTTTTCTGTTTGTTTAATTGTTGATGTGTGTGGTGGGCTTTCTAATGTATGTTCTTTTCTCTACACTTCTGTAACATGGGTTTCCCATCCTCTTTGTTAGGTCGCAATGAAAAGGGCCAGTTGGGCCACGGAGATGATATCCGCAAAGATAGCCCCACCGTGGTTGAAAGTTTAGCCAACGATGTGATCATCGATGCTGCTTGTGGTAAGAACCACACCCTTTTCCTAACAGGTGAGTTGTTCATTAACCTTTTACTCTCTTTTACTTGTTTCAGTCATTTGACTGCGGCCATGCTGGAGCGCCGGCTTTAGTCGAGCAAATCGACCCCAGTACTTATTCTGTTAGTCTCTTTTGCCGAACCACTAAGTTACAGGGGTGTAAGCACACCACCATCGGTTGTCAAGCGATGTTGTGGGGACAGACACACACACACACATACATATATACAACAGGCTTCTTTCAGTTCTACCAAATCCACTCACAAGGCTTTGGTTGGCCTGAGGCTAAAGCAGAAGACACTTGCCCAAGGTGCCACGCAGTGGGAATGAACCCAGAACCATGTGGTTGGTAAGCAAGCTACTTACCACACAGCCACTCCTGCACCTATCTGATTGTTTATTTTTAAAATGACACTGTAAAGTAGGTGTGAGGGGTCACATCTGGCTGGTTTAAACCATTAGCATTCAGATTATTTTGTCAAATGCCATCTTTATTTATTCACATTGTTTTCAATAATCATGCCAAAACTGACCTCACCTGGTGTCAGGTAAAAAAAAAAATACTCAGTCCACTCTGCAGAGTGGGTGATGTTAGGAAGGACATCAGCTGTAAAAACCCTGCCAAAACAGACACAACAGCCTGGAGTAGTCTTCTACATTGCCGGTTCCTGTTAACTCTTCCGACCCATGCATCCATGGGAGACAGACGTTAAATGATGATGATGATTGTTTATGTTTTTTTAGAATGACATTCTAGGGTAGGTGTGATGGATGGGAACTAGCTGATTTCAGAGTAAAGCAGGGCCCAGAAAGGGCCAGTTTAAATGCTAAATGGCTATGGAGATACAACAGCCTTTACAGGACAGGGACCATTTTTTTCTATTTTAACAATTGTTCCCATGTTCTTGCTGAAATACATTGCATTTGTTTCATCATCATCATCATCGTTTAGCGTCCGTTTTCCATGCTAGCATGGGTTAGACGGTTCTGCTGGGGTCTGTGAAGCCCGAAGGCTTCATCAGGCCCAGTCAAATCTGGCAGTGTTTCTACGGCTGGATGCCCTTCCTAACGCCAACCACTCCGTGAGTGTAGTGGGTGCATTTTACGTGCCACCCGCACAGGTGCCAGACAGAGCTGGCAAACGGCCACGAACGGATGGTGCTTTTTATGTGCCACCTGCACGAGGGCCAGGCGAGGCTGGCAACGGACACGAACGGATGGTGCTTTTTATGTGCCACCTGCACGAGGGCCAGGCGAGGCTGGCAACGGACACGAACGGATGGTGCTTTTTATGTGCCACCTGCACGAGGGCCAGGCGAGGCTGGCAACGGACACGAACGGATGGTGCTTTTTACGTGCCACCGGCACGAGGCCAGTCGGGGCGGCGCTGGCAACGGTCGCGAAACGGAAGGTTCTCTTACATGCCACCGGCACTGGTAACACATCTGCAATTTCCATTGATCGATTTCGATTCTGATCCTTCAATTAATTATATAAAATAATGTTCCCCTCCCTTTTGCCAGTGTGTTTTTTAATTTTTCATGGTTGTTATTTTTCTTTCTTTTTTTCTAGAGAGAGGTAAGGTTTATGGTTGCGGAGACAATAAGATGAGCCAACTTGGTATTGGTCACCAGAGTCCTTGTGTACCAACCCCTGTCAGAGTGAGTATTCATTGGATTTATATGGTCTTGTTGAATATCTGTAGCCTCATTTATCACTGTGAATTCACATGGTTTAGTGGTTGACAGTCGTATAGCTGTGAGCTCCATTACTTGTTTGCTTTTGACGGCGTTCACCCAGGGCAGGTTGAGCCAGCTTCTCTGGTCCTAACGGCATCACGAACCATGGCAGCCCACGCTTGACGGTCCTGTGCGAGGTCACTGGAGATAGCGAGCCATTTGCAGTTCCGTCTGCACATACCGACCGCCTAAGGTTTATGTTTGCGGAGACAATAAGATGAGCCAACTTGGTATTGGTCACCAGCGTCCTTGTGTACCAACCCCTGTCAGAGTGAGTCTTCATTGGATTCATATGGTCTTGTTGAATACCTGTAGCCTCATTTATCACTGTCAATGATCGAGACAAGTGTATTCTCTGCTAGAGTAGGTAGACAATCAAGAAAATGTGTGAAGATGGAAACTTTGCCGTTGCGGGCCATGACTTTGATATCATTGGATCTACCATACCATTTACAAAGTGCATAGAAATGATTAATTTATTGTTTAGGGAGGAATGAAACCCCTGGGATAAATGAGAAGAGATGTATTTTGTTCAGTTTTAGGGTCTCCCTACCGCTGTGAGAAATAACAGCTAGATCTCCCTCAGATCCCACCCTACCATTTTTAACTCTTTTGTTGCCATATTTCTGTTGAGATATGTTGCCTTTGGTTCAGTTAGTTTTTGAATTTAGCAGTTCCGCTGTCAATAAGGGTGGGTGTATCTGCTTGTTGATGTTCAATGTCGGTTCAGTTAAACTTTAACCGTTTAGCATTTTGTTTATTCTGTCGCTCGCGGAGTGGTTGGCGTTAGGAAGGGCATCCAGCCGTAGAAACACTGCCAGATCTGACTGGGCCTGACGAAGCCTTCCAGCTTCACAGACCCCAGTTGACCCGTCCAACCCATGCTAGCATGGATAGCGGACGCTAAATGATGATGATGATAATGCTTATTTATTCACAATGTTTTGAATTAATCATGCATTATTTTGAAGCTTTGAGATTTTATTGACGAGATTGTTTATTTTTCGAGTGACATTGTAGGGTAAGTGTGAAGAACCAGATCTGGTTGGTTTGAACATAAGATAGGTAGAATATTTAGGTTGGATGTGGCCAGTTTAAACACTGTAGGGCTAAGCTGTAGAGATCTCAGTAGTTCTGGCGAGCTGGCAGAGACGTTAGCATGCCGGGCGAAATGTGTAGCCGTATTTTGTCTGCTGTTACGTTCTGAGTTCAAATTCCGCTGTGGTTGACTTTGCCTTTCATCCTTTCGGGGTCGATAAATTAAGTACCAGTTAAGCACTGGGGTCGATGTAATCGACTTAACCCCTTTGTCTGTCCTTGTTTGTCCTCTCTATGTTTAGCCCCTTGTGGGCAATAAAGAAATAAGTAGTTCCAACAAGCTTATGATGGCCACAGGCACTGCCCCTTTCTTCCATAATTTACAAAATCAAAGCTCAGCTAACCCATCTTTTCTTTATTTTCCTCGATACAGATCCATTACAAAGGTCCACCAGTGCGGAAAGTGGCCTGTGGCGCAGAGTTCAGTATGATAGTTGACATACGCGGTAACCTGTACTCCTTTGGATGTCCAGAACATGGTCAGCTAGGTAAGTTTTGTGTCTCGGCAGAGCAAACATAGCAAAGGAAATGGGACAATGCCAGATTAAATACTCTACAGGTTCTTTTTAGGTTCTGGGCTAGGGTTTTGACTTGTGTAGCTTGGATTATGTGGGGGCGTGGCCAGAGTGTGTTGCTGGGTGCATAAACAGTGGCCAGTGTTGTTTGTTTCAAGTTTTCCATATTAACATGTCTGGACTGTTTGTTCAACAGACCACCAGAATTAGTAATATAAAGGGCATCCAGCTGTAGGAAACTCAGACCCAAGGGCGGTGAGCTGGCAGAAACGTTCGTACGCCAGGCAAAGTGCTTAGCGTTATTTCGTCTGCTGCTATGTTCTGAGTTCAAATTCCGCCGAGGTCGACTTTGCCTTTCATCCTTTCAGGGTTGATTAAATAAGTACCAGTTACGCACTGGGCTTGATATAATCGACTTAATCCGTTTGTCTGTCCTTGTTTGTCCCCTCTGTATTTAGCTCCTTGTGGGTAGTAAAGAAATAGGTATTTCGTCTGCCGTTACGCCCTGAGTTCAAATTCCGCCGAAGTCGACTTTACCTTTCATCCTTTCGGGGTTTTGAGGCTATGGATCGGGAGGGGCACTGTTGACTGGATGCATTGTCAAGTTTGATCAACCCTGGTTGGGTCACCTGAGTGAGGGTGTCCGATGTTGAAAGATCTAAAACATGTAATACACCTAGAAAACAACGTTGATGTGTCCAGGTGCGTCACTGGATGACGTATGGAAAAACCATAGATATACATACATATACACATAAATAATGTTCTCTCTCCATCTGTTTCTTTCAACAGGTAACAACTCTGATGGGAAATACTTTGTAACCAGCAATAAACTGTCGTTCAAGTGTGAACTGGTGCCAAAGAAACTTCATGTGTTTATTGAGAAGACCAGAGATGGCCATATCATTCCTGTCACTGATGTGGAGATTAGAGATGTTTCCTGTGGATTGAATCACACGGTAAGGGTCATTGCTTCTCTCTCTCTCTCTCTCTCTCTCTCTCTCTCTGCACGCACACACACGTGTGTAATCTAGCTGTGGATTAAATCATATTTATGTGTGTGTGTGTGTGAATCTGGTACGAGCATGTCCAAGGTGAGTGTCTTCCATTATAGCCGTGGGTTGACCAAAGCCTTGTGAGTGGATTTGGTTGGAAGAATCCCATTGTGTGTGTCTGTGTGTCTTTGTATTCATTCCCAACCGGTGTTTTGTGTTTTCGTCTCCATAACTTAGAACTTAGACCAATAGAATGAGTGTCGGGCTTCAAAAATAATTACCGGGGGTCGGTTCATTCAACTAAAATTCTTCAGGGCAGTGCCCCAGCATGGCCACAGTCTAATGACTGGAACAACATGGACGAAAAGATGCTTATCTCTCTCTTTCTCTCTTTTACTTGTTTCAGTCATTTGACTGCGGCCATGCTGCAGCACCGCCTTTAGTCGAGCAAATCGACCCTGGGACTTATTCTTTTGTAAGCCCAGTACTTATTCTATCGGTCTCTTTTGCCGAACCGCAAAGTGACGGGGACGTAAACACACCAGCATCGGTTGTCAAGCAATGCTAGAGGGACAAACACAGACACACGGACATATACACACACATACATACATACATATATATATATATACATATATACAACAGGCTTCTTTCAATTTCCATCTACCGAATCCACTTACAAGGCTTTGGTCAGCCCGGGTGTATAGTAGAAGACACTTGCCCAAGATGCCACCACACAGTGGGACTGAACCCGGAACCATGTGGTTGGTTAGCAAGCTACTTACCACACAGCCACCCCTGCTCCTATGTGAATGTGCCATATATATGTAGCAGAGACATGTTACACTCATGATGCGGGTTGGTTGTTAATTGAACCCTTTTAGTTCATCGTCTGAAGGCATCGACAGTGTTCTGCTTTCGAGGGTCGTTTTTTGGCTTATTGATGTAAAATGACTGCAGCAAATAGGGTTATTTGCATGCAGGACAGGCATTGGATTCAGGTGTCTCTTAACCCGTTGATTTTATTGAGGGAGGTAATTCCGTATGGCAAAGTTGCACGGGAGATAACTCCGTGAAATCTAGATCGCGAGCCAATTGGGACGTGGGGATTAAGAAGCTCGCTTTGCAGTTTCGTTCCAATGCGTAAAACCATGGGCCTAGTGTCTTCTACTATATCCCCAGGCTGGCTAATTCCTTGTACGTTGTTTTGAGAGCCTCACCTGTGCACATTTGTGCCTTCGTGTTTGTCCCCTCTTCCTTGGTAACGGGTGTTGGTTTGAGTCTCTGTAATTTAGCAGCTTGAAACTATTATTTTTATTATCATTATTATTATTAAAATTATCATTATTATTATTATCATTATTATTTTTATTATTATTATTATTATTATTATTATCATTTTTTTTATTATTATTATCATTATTATTTTTGTTATTATTATTATCATTATTATTTTTTTATTATTATCATTATTATTCTTAATATTTATCGTATTTTCTGCAGGTAGCACTCGATTCCAAAAAACGGGTGTTCACTTGGGGTTTCGGTGGCTATGGACGATTAGGGCACTCGGAACCAAAGGACGAGTTTGTGCCACGGCACCTGAAATTCTTTGATGGACCAAACCGAGGTGCAGGCCAGATATTTTGCGGCTCAACATTTTGTCTTGCTGTCAATGAATTAGGTGAGTAATTTACCATTTTTCCAGTCACACTACTTTGCTATACATTTGTTTCTCTAGGTGCAGCCATGGCTGTGTGGTTAAGAAACACACTTTGCAACTGTATGGTTCTGGGTTCAGTCCCACTCTGCAGCACCTTGGGGAAGTGTCTTCTATAACCCTGGACTTCCAATATCTGTGTGCTTGTCTTTGTGTTTGTCCCTCCCACTAGGCAACTGGTACTTCCATAACATAGTGGTTCAACTAAAATCCTTCAAGGCAGTGCCCCAGCATGGTCGCGGTCCAATGATTCAACCCTTTAGCATTTAAAGTGGTCATATCCAGCCAAATTATTCCATGTTTTATGCTCAAACTGGCCAGATCTGGCTTCTCACACCTATCTTGCAATTTTCACCTGAAGAAGGCTGGAGGGGTATATCAGCTGAAACGTTAACAACAAACAAGATGAGGACAAATATCCGTCGGATGTAAATAATGTTCCAATGTTCTGTTGCCCTAATGTACTCAGGGGGCATTGGTTAACTTGAGGCTTTAGTAAAAGACAATCTTATTTCTTTATTGCCCACAAGGGGCTAAACATAGAGAGGACAAACAAGGACAGACAAAGGGATTAAGTCGATTAGATCGACCCCAGTGCATAACTGGTACTTAATTTATCGACCCCGAAAGGATGAAAGGCAAAGTCGACCTCGGCGGAATTTGAACTCAGACCGTAGCGGCAGACAAAATACGGCTACGCATTTCGCCCGGTGTGCTAACGTCTCTGCCAGCTCGCCGCCATAAAAGACAATCTTGCTAACTGCCATGCTGTGGGATTGAACCTAAAACTATGTAGTTGCAAAGTGAGCTTCTAAACCACATGACCCTTCTGGGGCCCAGAGTCTTGTTATATTTATTGTTTCTGAAACTGAATGCTCTTCTCTTTTGCCCCTTCTATCACTAAATCAGTCAATATTTAGCTTGTCCTATTACATTCTGCACCCTTTTTTTTTCTTTCTCACTTGTTTGCAGGTAGCCTGTATTTCTGGGGTCAGACAAAATCAACAGGTGAGGCCTCCATGTACCCGAAACTGGTTCAGGACTTATCAGGATGGAGAGTGAGAAGTGTTGGCTGCTGGTCAGTTTTCTTTTTTTTTTTTTCTTTTATGTTTGTGTATGTAATAGATTAGGGCCTGTGGTGGTTTTATTGTCTAGAGCAGGGGTTCTTACTTAACCAACCATTTTTTTTATCTATGAACCCCCTTCGATTACTACTTCATTCTGGTGGACCCCTTTAGCCATTTGATGTTTAAAAACCAGTTTTATAGAAACTTCTTTCAAAACCCCTATTTTGTTTGTCACCCATTAATTTGTGTAGGTTGAACTCTGTAAAATGTTAAAGAAAGAAACCTAGCTGTTTCTTACAATGCATACCAATACATACATCTAAAGTAGGGGTTCTCAACTGTTTCTTTATCTATGGGTCCCTTATTCTGGTGGACCTCTATTGCCATTTGATGTTTAACCCTTTAGTATTTAAACCGGCCATATCCGGCCAAAATATTTAATCTGTTTTATGTTCAAACTGACCAGATCCTGGCTCTCACACCTACCCTACAATGTTATTCTACATTAAGTAATTACACCATCAAGATCTTGAAGATATGAGATGATGCAGGATTAATTCAAATCAATGGGAATCAATAGGTATTATGTCTGATTGAATAATCTGAACACTAAAGGGTTAAAAACCAGTTTTATTAAAACTTCTTTCAAAATTCCTATTTTGCTTTCCACACATTAACCCTTTTGATACTGTATTTATTTTGAGATGCTCTGTGTTTCTTTCAATCAATTTTAAATATAGCAAAGAATTTAGTAAAATAACTTGGTTATCATTAAGCTAATGTTAGGAACATAAATTGTGACTAAGATTTGGTGAAAGATTTTAATTCAAAACTTATGAAAACAAGACATTTGTACTACAGAGCCAGAGCCGGTTTCAGCCGGGTTGGTATCAAAAGGGTTAACTTGTGTTGGTTGAACAACGTAACTTAGAAGGATTTCTGCATTGCATTGTTAGGTCCTGCCCATCTGGGCCAGCCATTTGGTTGACCCATTCATTACCTGCTCTCCCTCCTCGTTACTACAGAACCATGTTTTTTTTAATATACTGTGAATTGACTAATGCGTTTGTCTCTCTCTCTCTTTTCTTCCCGTTTCCAGCAACAAGAGTATTGTCGTTGCTGCTGATGAAAGTGTTGTAAGCTGGGGACCAAGTCCTACATATGGAGAACTGGTACGTGTTAAAATTACTAGTTGATTAGTTTAGTACTTTGACTAACTAACTCTTTTGTTATCATATTTCGGTTGAAACCTAAATGGAGATGAAATTTTTATAAAAGGCTTTTATTTAAAACTCTTTAACAATTTAGCATTTAAACAGGCCGTATCTGGCCCAAATTATTAAAACTGATCAGATCCAACCTCTCACAGTTGCTCTACAATATCATTCTAAAAATATGCAAACATATCAATGAAATCTTGGGACTACAAGATTAATCTATAATCAATTACTCTTTTACTCCTTTACTTGTTTCAATCATGTGATTGTAGTCATGCTGGAGCACCGCCTTTAGTCGAGCAAATCGACCCGAGGACTTATTCTTTGTAAGCCTTGTACTTATTTGAGCAAGTGTCTTCTACTATAGCCTCGTGAATGGATTTGGTAGATGGAAACTGAAAGAAGCCCATCGTATATGTGTGTTTGTGTCCCCACCATCGCTTGACAACCGATGTTGGTGTGTTCACATCCCCGTAACTTAGCAGTTCAGCAAAAGAGACGATAGAATATGTACATGGCTTAGAAAGAATAAGTACTGGGCTCGATTTGTTCGACTAAAGGTGGTGCTCCAGCATGGCCACAGTCAAATGACTGAAACACATAAAAGGTTGAAGTTTTGTAAATTAATTTTTGTCATTATTAAGAAGCTGGTGTTTGGGACTCAAATCAACCTGAAATTTTGATTGAAGGTTTTAATTTAAAACATTTAAATCCGTTTCTTAACCACATTTTTGTTGAAAAACACTTCTCTTCAATTAATTTTTGAAATTATCGAAAAATTAAGCAAAATAATTTTAAGTAGGTGTGTAACAAATAAAGAGGAAATTCTTATGAGAGACTCTAATTTAAATCATTTCAGCACTTTTTGTTGGCCTAGAATCATAAAAGATATTTTCCCAAGGTGCTGTGCAGTGGGATTGAACCTGAAATTATATGATTGCAAAACAAGCTTCTTAACCACGCAGCCATGCCCATGCCTCTGTTCCTCTCTCTTTTCCTCCTTCCTGTCTCTGTGTCTGTCTATCATTTCTCCTCCTCCTATTCTATCTTTCATTGCTCATCGGAGGTTTTATTTTTTCTTTTGAATATTTTCAGGGTTACGGAGAGAACAAGCCTCACTCCTCTACAGTGCCGCAGGAGGTCAAGACTCTGGACGGCATCTACATCCACGGCGTCGCCTGCGGCTACGGCCACTCACTCTACCTGGCGCGGGCAGACACCGAAGCCAACAGACAGAAACTGGAACGATTGCCAGTCTTCTCACCATAAATATCACCAAACCCCACTCGGGCCCACTTTCTCTTCTTGCTCCTCCCCCTCCACTTAACCCCTCCTCCTCCTCTCCAATTTTCATTATTCCCCTCCCACCCCTCCCCATGTCCTCACTCTATCTCCTCCTCTTCTATTTCCTCTTCACGCCATATAATTCCATTTTGCCTTCCATTTATCCAAAGTCAGTTATTTTCATCTGTTCCATTCATCTTATCCTTTTTTTTTCATTCATTTTATTACTATTATTATTATTATTATTATTATTATTATCATACTTGACGGCAAGGTGGCAGAATCATAACCACGCTGGACTAAATGCTTAGTTGCATTTCATCAGGCTTTACGTTCTGAGTTCAAATTCCGCCAGGGTCGACTTTGCCTTTCATCCTTTCAGGGCCAATAAAACAAGTACCAGTTGTGCACTGGGGTTGATGTAATCGACCGATCCACTCCTACAAAATTTCCAGCCTAGAGTCATGTCTATAATACAAAGAAAGAATTTTATCATTATTATTATTATTATTAAGGCGGCGAGCTGGCAGAATCGTTAGCACACCGGACAAAATACTTGGAAGCATCTCACCCGTCTTTACGTTCTGGGTTCAAATTCCACCAAGGTCGACTTTGCCTTTCATCCTTTCACGGGTCCATAAAATAAGTACCAGTTGAACACTGGGGTCGATGTATTCACCTTACCCCCTCTCCCAAAATGTCAGGCCTTGTGCCTTTAGTAGAAAGGATCATTATTATTTTTATCAGTAATGATATTTTCTGAATTCAAAACCTGCTGGGGATGCGAGGGGGGTTCAGTAAAATAAAGTACCAGTTACATACTGGGGTTGGCATTGTGATCGGCTAATCTCCACCTCCCGCTGCTCTTCAACATTTGCTGGCCTTGTGCCTAAATGAGAAACCATTATAACCATCATCATCACCATCATCAGACTTTTACCAATTGCATCTATCTGCCACTCTGATGGTGATGCTGGTGGTGATGATGATACTGTTTATGAATCCTTGTGACAAATAAAAGACATAATTGTTATTAGTATTATGACATTATTATTACTATTACTGTTAATAATCATCTTCATCAACAGATTGCTAGAGTCGGTAGAGCATCAAAAATATACACCCAATGAGAGTATACATAAACCTAAGATTTTTTTTTTTTTTTTTTTTTTTTGGTTATATTTTCATTCCTTTGCTTGGAGCGTGAATGGAAGGGATACCATAATGTACCAGTCCTTCATTTAACCCTTGATTGGTGTGTGGGGGCCAGTAGATCAAGATTTTTAACCCCTTCCTTGCACCTGTACCAAATCTGTGGCCTTGAGTCATCATTGTCATTGTTCTTATTAATGTGGCACTGAGCTGGCAGGATTGTTAGTGAACCAGACAAAATTCTTAGAAGCCTTTCGTCCATTCTTTACATTTGACAGATGTTTGTCCTCATCTTGTGTGTTGTTAACACGTTTCGGCTGATATACCCTCCAGCCTTCATCAAGATGTGAAATATCCGTCAAATGTAAATAATGTGCATAATTCCTCATCTCTTCAATATACAACATTTCGTTTGTCTTTACATTCTGAGTTCAAATTCTGCCGAGGTCAGCTTGGCCTTTCATCCTTTCGGGGTTGATGAAATATTTACCAGTTGAGTACTGGGGTCGATGTAATCGACTGTTCCCCTCCCCCAAAATTCCAAGCTATGTGCCTACAGGGAAAGTGCATAAGAAGACAGTGACCTGGTAAGAATTGTTAACATGTTGGGCAAAATTGCTTGGTAGTGTTTCATCCAGAATTTACATTCTGAGTTCAAATTCCAGCAAGGTTGACTTAACTTTTCATCCTTTGAGGATCAGTGAAATAAATACCAGTGGAACACTAGGGTTCATGCCACTGACTAACCCCCGCCCTACAGATTTCAGGCTTTGTGCCTAATATATAGAAAAGATAATTATCAAGGCAGAGTCGTTAAGCATGCCAGACAAAATGCTTTGTAGCATTTCTCTCAGCTCTTTGCCTTTCGTCCTTCCAGGATTGATATAACGAGGTACCAGTCGACTACTGGGGTTGATGGTAATCAACAGACCCCTCCCTCAAAACTGCTGGTCTGATAGGAAAGTTTGAAACCATTATGACTATCATTATATAAAGTGCCTAGTGGGTAGAATTGTTAGTGTGTCAGAGGAAATGCTTTGCACCATTTCTTTTAGTTTCTTGTGTTCTGGGTTCAAATACTGCTGAGGCCAGTTTTGTTTTTCATCCTTTCAGGGTTGATGAAATAAAAGCACCAGTTGAGCCCCAGGGTCAATGTACTCAGCTTGCCCCCTATCCTTCTAAAGCTACAGGGCTTCTGCCAAAATTTGAAACCATTATTGTTAGCAGTCCAGGCAAAATGCTTTGCGGCATTTCTGCTGTCTTTATGTTCTGAGTTCAAATTCCGCCAAGGTTGACTTTGGCTTTCATCCTTCTGGGGTCGATAAATTAAGTACCAATGAAACACTGGGGTTGATATAATCAGCTTTTCCCCTCTCACCATAAATGGCTGTCCTTGCAGCAGAATTTGAATCATTATTATTGTCATCATTATAATTATTGTTAGTGTTGTTGTGGTGAACTGGCAGAATTAGCACATTAGGCAAAGTGTTTTGCAACATTCATCCATCTTTGTTCCGAGTTCAAATTCCGCCGGGGTTGATAAAATTAAGTACCAGTTACACACTGGGGTTGATTGAATTGACTTGCACTCCCACCCCAAAAAATGGTTGCCCTTGTGGCAAAATTTGAAACCATTATTATTATTATTATTATTATTATTATTATTATTATTATTGTGCTGAGCTGGCAGGATTGTTTAGCACGATGGCCAAAATGCTCAGCGGCATTTTGGCTGTCTTTACATTCTGAGTTCAAATTCTGCCATGGTCGACTTTGCCTTTCATCCTCTCGGGGTCAATATAATTGACAAGTCTGTCTCTTCTCCCACTCACCTCAGATTTCAGGCCTTGTACCTACAGTGGAAAGGATTATTATCAGGGTTTAGTTTGTGTTTATGTATAAATATGACGGGGGTGGGGTGATCAATTTATCTTCACCCCCTGGACTTACTGGTCTTGTGCCAAAATTTGAAACCGGCATTTGGTTTCTTTTTTTTTTTTTTTTTGCCTTAGGGGAAAATTACAAATTGGGGTTTGTAAAATGGGAGCGGTTTTTATATTCGTATCTTGGAAAATAAGGGGTATGGGAACAAAAAAATCCAAACAAAAATTAGAAATAATCCCAAATAAATGGGGTGGGGTGAAGGGTACACGGGTCAAAGATAACTCTGACCCCTTACCTATAATAGGAAGGTGCCTAGAAACATGGGCAGGAAATTGCCAGAGGGTGTGGTCAGGGGTGGATTAGATAGTTCACTGTTGATTGATTTTTGTTACTTATTTACCAGTAATGTAATGGGGCCCATTTCTTTATTGGAATCTTTATCAGGTTTTTATTTCTTATTTAAAGAAATCATCATTGATGTCATCAAAATATATATTTTTAAAAAATTTTTTACCTTTATAATTGTGCCTGGTATGGGAGCGTGTAAGTAATGGGTATGTTACCTAGCTTAGTACCCTGCAACCATTTTCACTTGTGGTACTCTTATATTCTTTTCAAACTTTAATGGCACACCTGAACTAAAATTGTAACTAGAAGTCATCATCATCATCATCTCGTTTAACATCCGCTTTCCATGCTAGCATGGGTTGGTCGATTTGACTGAGGACTGGCGAACCAGATGACTACACCAGGCTCCAATCTTGATCTGGCAGAGTTTCTACAGCTGGATGCCCTTCCTAACGCCAACCATAGTGAAAAAATTAGATTCAGGTTACACTGTGGTACACTTGGCATTGTCTGGTAGCATTCGTGTGCCAACTAGTTTCCAAGCAGACTGGGACGTTCCGAGTTATGTGCCTTGTTTTTCAGGGACAATTGGTAAGGATTGGGTTTGTATTTCATTGCTGCTCCACCACTGGATTGTGCAGTATGAATAGACCCCATCTTGTCAGCCAGGTGAACTGGGTTCAATCCATGTGCCTTGCTCTGGACCCACTGACACTGGATGATGTGAGGTTTGATCTCGTTATGTTGTAACTTTTTACCTCAATACTAATAATAATAATGACTCGGAAGTTTGGTACAAAATCAGCAAATTTTGATGGGAAGGGTGTTCAATTATTTCCCTAATATTTAACTGGTACTTTATTTTATCCTCCTCAACGGGATCTATACCAAAGTTCGCCTTGGCAAGATTTGATCTTGGAATGTACAGAACAAATACCATCAGACATTATTCATCATCATCATCATTTAACGTCCGTTCTCCATGCTAGCACGGGTTGGACGGTTCGACCGGGGATCTGGGAAGCCAGAAGGCTGCACCAGGCTCCAGTCTTATCTGGCAATGTTTCTACAGCTGGATGCCCTTCCTAACGCCAACCACTCCGTGAGTGTAGTGGGTGCTTTTTACGTGCTAGGCGCAAGACCTGAAATTTTGGCAGAGACTGGTCTGTGCCTTCAAACTCAGTACATTTATCTTCATTATCACAGGTTCTGGTTTCAGAACCACACTGATTAATGAGTCGTCCCCGTGCTCTTTGTAAATGGAACAAATGCTAGATTCGCAGACATCAGACTTAGAGCAGCAAAGTTCCACTGTGAATTTTTTTTTGGATCATCTAACCTTTTTTCCTGTAGAGAATTCACTCGTCTTCATCGTTCATTAGGATCAGACGCCTATCGTTGTGAAATAAATGCTAGATTCACAGACATAGGCGCAGGAGTGGCTGTGTGGTAAGTAGCTTGTTTACCAACCACATGGTTCCGGGTTCAGTCCCACTGCGTGGCACCTTGGGCAAGTGTCTTCTACTATAGCCCCGGGCCGACCAAAGCCTTGTGAGTGGATTTGGTAGGCGGAGACTGTCGTATATATGTGTGTGTCTGTGTTTGTCCCCCTAGCATTGCTTGACAACTGATGCTGGTGTGTTTATGTCTCCGTTACTTAGCGGTTCGGCAAAAGAGACCGATAAAATAAGTACTAGGCTTACAAAAGAATAAGTCCCGGGGTCGATTTGCTCGTTTAAAGGCGGTGCTCCAGCATGGCCGCAGTCAAATGACTGAAACAAGTAAAAGAGAGAGAGAGAGAGAGTATCAGAATTATAGCACCAAAGTTCTCTTGTAGAGCATTCACTCACCTACATCGTTAGGATCAGATGCCTATCGTTATCAAACAAATGGTCGATTCATTGATACCAATCCTGTGGCTCACAGAAGCGATGCTTCCGTCATCACGTTTCTTGAATCATTTTTACTTTTTCCTGAAGACAGTACATTTGTTATCAAACGCCTTCGTATTTTTTTCTCTTCACTGGTTCTGTGTTGACGAGCACAGGTGTGTAAATCCATATTCAAAATAACCCCAAAAAGCACAGCCTTGCAGCACCGTCATGTAAACCCAAGTGACGGTCAGGGCATTTTGGGTGGTCACTGGGGCATGCTTTTGTGATACAAGCTGAATCTTTGGCCGATTGCTGACCTGTGTCATCACAGATTGACCATTGATGAATGAGGGTGCATGTACTTGACTCGTACTTTATTTTATCGACCCTGAGAGGATGAGAGGTAAAGTCAGCTTTGCTTGGATTTGAACTCGGAATAAAAAGATTCATAGAAAAAATGCTAAGTACTTTGATTCTACCAGTTCACCACCTTGATGATGATGATGATAGTACACATGCATAATACTCTTAGAAAGGAAAACTAATTGTGGCCATGAGGGGGCACTTAACCATGTTTCTGTTGATATTTAGTCCTAGGTAAGGCTTTACACAACAGATCCAAGTGATCTGGGGTGTTTCAGGCTCAGTGTACCTAGGGCTACATTAGTCAGTGTTCAAGTGGGAAGGGTGTAATTTTGCGGGGGAAAGATTTGGCTGTTGTCTTTAGCAGGTTTGAACAACCACTCTGAGGCTCTGTTGTTAGCTTATGGTAGTGATGATGATGATGATGTTATTAGGTCAAGTATGAAATTTGTAGAAAAGAAAAAAGTTAGCCAATGTTTTATAAATACAAAGAATAGTTTTCTTCATCAAAGTATGCAGCACCCATATTGTCAATACACTTGGCATTTCAGTGGTAGCTTGTCCAGCCCGGAACTGTAAAAGCCTGGCATCTAGAGTCAATAAACTCTTGGAAGCCTGTTTTACAGCATTGTTGGGATTAAATTTTTTTTCTATCAAAAAGTTATCCGAATTCTGGAAGAAGTGGTAGTCAGTGGTGGGCAAGATCAGCTGAGTATGGTGGATGATGGAGAACTTCCGATTCCAACTCCTGTAGTTTCACCAATGTCATTTTTGCAATGTGTGATCTGGTGTTGTCTTGCTATAAAATAGTGGGTCTGTTGACTAATCTAGGCTGGTTTTTGTAAGTTTCTGCATCATTTGGTCCAGTTGGCAACAGTATAGTTGAGCCAGGTTTAATGAAATCATAATGGATCACACCTGTGCCAGACCACCAAACACACACCATCAGCTTCTTTTGATGAATTTTGCTTTTTGGACTGTTTTGGTGGCTTGTTTTTGTCCAACCATTGTGCTGAACGTTTACGGTTGTTGTATTGGATCCATTTCTCATCACGTGTTACAATTCGATTCAAAAATGATTCATTTTTGTGACGAGAAAGTTGCATATCGCAGGCTTCCAAATGTTGCTGTTTCTGATTTTCATTGCATTCATGTGGAACCCACTTATCCAACTTTTTCAATTTACCGATTTGAACTAGGTGAGTCAATATTGTTTGCTTGCTAACACCAAACAACAGCGATAATTCACAGGCACTTTGAGATGGATCTGACTCGACGGTGGCTTTTAGTTCATCATTATCCACTTTTGTTTCTGATCAACCGCGGTTCTCATTTGTGAGGTCAAAGTTACCAGAACGAAATTTTGCAAACCAATTGATATTGTCTGCTGCATAATAATAACATTAGAATGAAATACTCCATTAATATTCTGAGCTGTCTGTGATCCTGTTTTCCAAGGAAGAGCTCATATTTCAAAACTGTACTGCTTTCCAACTTATCCATCTCTAAACAAAAATAGCAGAAAACGATTTATAAATATTTTACAAAGCACAAAATGAGTTAGTGTCAGCTTTCTAACAAAAAAAGATTGTTAAAATATAATAATGGCACAAAATGAGCAGCTGTCAAAGTTTACCATATACCTTACTACAAATTTCATACATGATCACTTAATATTTAACACCAACAGACCTATGATCAGAGATGTTTGCTGGTTATGACCAACCTGTTACCTTTTTTAAGGTTTTATGGAGGGCATTGTCTATTTTTCCTTTCTCTTTAAATCAGGATATTGCTTGAGGGGAGATTTGGCTGCTTTTTCTAACAGATTATTGGGCTTGAAATTACAGTTACAGTAGGGCTGCCAACACTTAGCATTAATTGATGTATCTGATTATTGTGTTGTATGGATCCAAGGTGGTGCCCCAGCATGGCCTCACTTCAGTGATTGAAATGGGTAAAAGATAAAAAAACATTTTATTGAGCATGTGAACAGTTTTAAGAGGATAGGGTTTACTTTTGAGAAAGATTTGACTGATGTGTCTAGCAGGCTGAATGACCATGTAAGGGTTGCCTCTGTTGGAATTGTGGTGGTGGATGTTTGGTTGGGTGTGGCATTTTTAATCCTCGCAACGAAAGATGCTTTCTTTCTGGAGATTGCAATACAATCATAATCTGAGATTTAACGGGTAATAAATGAATGAGGGCTCCACCTACATAGGTTTGGGTGAGAGTTTAACAGTTGGACACACTCAAGTGTCAGGGTAGGTGTATGTATGCAGGTATATATGGATCCAATGACAAATCAACTGTGGATGACATCAGGTAGCCTAAACGGTGAAAGTGCTTTGATCAGCATACTACTAAACCTACCCAAAGTCCAAATAATTATATATATGTGTCACGTGACCAACCAGACCATCAGATGTTACACATCGCTGGTCACAATGCATTCGCATTGTTTTAGCCTTCGAATAACGCTACCCCATTGGCTAAGCGAGCAGGCCAACAGAAGAAAGAGTACAGCAGGGATCACCACCCCCTGCTGGAGCATCATGGAGCTTTTTAGGTGTTTTCGCTCAATAAACACTCACAACGCCCGGCCTTGGAATCGAAACCGCGAGTCTGCTGCCCTAACCACTGGGCCATTGCGCCTCCACATATATATATATGTGTGTGTGTGTGTGTGTATATATATAAATAAACATACACAGGGTATGTCAATTTTTTTGTGGTTATTTGTATGAATTTAGGAAAAGAGAGATAGCTCTTGGAAGAAAAGCTGTCTTTGAAAACAAATTGGTAGAAATAATCTTGAGAATCCCTTTATCTCACCTATTCACTGAGTTCTCTTTTAGTATCAATGGTTGCTTCAGTAAGGGGTTGGAAGCATTGACATGTCCGAATCAGATGATCCTTATCAATTTAGGACATAACACTGGTTATTGCAGACTCGGGAGATTATATAGGGGTGCTGACTGACCCCTCGAATATACCCCATATGTAATAATAGTACAGTGGAGTGAGGGCTGGGGAGCTAGAAGGCAATGTGCCTCGGAGGACATGATCATAGAGATGGCACGCATCCACGGTTGGGTTATCCTAGCCTTGTGACACAGTGCAGAGTTTTTGTTGGAAGACGTATAGTCTTCTGTTGTGTAACCCCTCGATCCAGGGCCTTGCAACATGACACACCTCTTGTTGCTCATGGCTCCCGAAACCATCACAGTTGCTGGGAACTTAGCTGAAAAGTAAGGTTAAAAAATTAATTTAGGATTAGAACTCTTGGAAGAGGTGTCCTCAAAAAAACTGATGCACTCTGTGTGTATGGAATTTACTTGTGGCTGACTATATATATATATATAAAATAAATGCACCCTTCTAAAGCCTAGCCAGGCTCATGGGCCCAGTTTCTGTGGTGTATGTGTTTCGCAGCATTACTCATTTTTGCCAGCTGAGTGGACTGGAGCAACGTGAAATGAAGTGTTTTGCTCAAGAACACAACACATCTCCCGGTCAGGGAATCGAAACCACAATCTTACGATCATGATGCTGACACCCTAACCACTCGCCTCCACACACACACATGTGTATGGAATTTACTTGTGGCTGACTATATATATATATATAAAATAAATGCACCCTTCTAAAGCCTAGCCAGGCTCATGGGCCCAGTTTCTGTGGTGTATGTGTTTCGCAGCATTACTCATTTTTGCCAGCTGAGTGGACTGGAGCAACGTGAAATGAAGTGTTTTGCTCAAGAACACAACGCGTCGCCCGGTCAGGGAATCGAAACCACAATCTTACGATCATGATGCTGACACCCTAACCACTCGCCTCCACACACACACATATATATATACACACACATGTGTATGGAATTTACTTGGGGCTGACTAAGGCACCTTACAATCAAAAGTTCTGGAGCTTCTTGTGTGTGGATTTGTTTTGAGTGGGTTCAGTGTTGCACAGTATATACACGACAGGCTTCTTTCAGTTTCCATCTACCAAATCCACTCAGAAGGCTTTGGTTGGCCCGAGGCTATAGTAGAAGACACTTGCCCAAGATGCTATGCAGTGGGACTGAACCCGGAACCATGTGGTTTGTAAGCAAGCTACTTACCACAGCCTCTCTTATATGGTTTATTGCTTTTAAACCGTGGTATAAAACTGGTACTTATTCTATCCTCTCTCTCTTACCCATTTCCATGGGAAGAAACGCACTGCTGACTTCAGGGTTTGAACTCTTGACCTGAGCATTGAGCATCTGTTTCTACAGTCTGTTGTTTCAGCCATGTCATCTGTCATTATATATATACATGTTTGTATGTGTGTAGATATGTATATATCATCATTGTTTTAACATCCACTTTTCTATGTTTGCATGGGTTAGATGTAGGTCTATTGAGACAGGTTTCTCTGTAGCTGGATACCTTTCCTGTTGCCAAGGAAACTGATATTGCCCCATGACCAGGCATGTTTCTACTAAATATTGGAAATGAACGACACTGTTTGTATGACAATGACACTCATTTACATGGACACACGTACACCAAATCCACACACAAGGCTTTGGTCAGCTTGGACCTATTGTAGAAGACACTTGCCCAAGGTAGCGCACAGTAGGATTGAACCTGGAACCACATGGTTGGAAACCAAACTTCTCACACAGCCATGCCTGTGCCTATAGATAAACACACACACACACACGCATGTATTTATATATAAAAGCATGTGTATGTATATATATAAATCTGAGACCCCCTTTGGTCACAAGACTGACCATGGGATTGCATCCAGAAAGCCACCCTCCCAGGCACAAGTCCGGGCAAGGTTGTTTTTATGAAAGACCAGTCGCCCATGCATACCGGCCTTCCCTCTCCACACCACTGATGTTATCCAAGGGAAAGGCAAAGGCCAATACGGCTTGGCACCTGTGACATCGCAACTCGTTTCTACACCTGAGTGAACTGGAGCAACGTGAAAATGAAGTGTCTTGCTCCAGAACACAACACGCAGCCTGGTCCGGGATTCGAGCTCACAGTCGTCAGCTCGACATTCTAACCATTGAACCATGCGCCTTTTATATATATATATATAAAAGCATATATATGTTTGTTTGCATTTGCAAGCTATCACTAATGTTGTTTTCTCATGTGTCTACAAATTATCCATTTATTTTTTATCTAACACATGTAAAAGAAGAGATCTCTGGTCTGAAAAACATGTAAGGATGTGTATGTATATATATAAATCTGAGACCCCCTTTGGTCACAAGACTGACCATGGGATTGCATCCAGAAAGCCACCCTCCCAGGCACAAGTCCGGGCAAGGTTGTTTTTATGGAAAGGCATCCACCTATAAAAACAGCATTTTAATATATTCACCTAACCCTTGCAGCTTGGTATAAAAAAATAAACTGGTGTAAAGACCATGCTTATATATGTATTTATATGTACATTGATATATATATTGGGTTGACGGATAAATTTGTTTTGTTTTTTCCATTTATTTTAATTCTATCAAGTGAAGGTGATGGTACCATAAGTCATCCCATCTGCTGGGCTAATTTCCTATTGGAATGGCCTGGATCCTTGCAGATGAGCTTCAAGCAGACCTCATTGGACTGAACAGGTTGGCTGGAACACAGAGAGTTTGTGAAATTAACTTTCCCCTTCAAGAGTGAAATGAAAACCATTTCTGTGCAGTTCTCCCCCCCACCCATAACTATTTTCTCCATACACAACACAAATGTCTCGGATGGCTTTTGGTAGTTTTGGAACCTTGATTAAGAGCAAGAAGCAGGGGTCAAAAATGCTAACATTTTTTTTCTTGTTTTTTTTCCTAAATACTTCATCGTCATATGTCTGGAAAGAGGGAAAATTTATTCAAATTTCAAAAACAAACAAAAGTTGTTGGAAGAGTACAGCTACACAAAGAACCTCACGAAACACCACAATAAAAATATTTTCTGTGTTAATTCAAATATCATTGGAAAGAAACAAAGAAATTTATCTGGAAACCCAATATATATATATATATATATATATATGGTTTCTCTTTCTATATATATATATATATATATATAAAGAGTTTTTATGATTGTGAGGAAAAGAATATATTAATTACAGAAATTCGAACTTAGTCTAATTTTCACATTATATTTGCAATTTTTGCAATATTGAAATAAACTAGTACTTTCATGTGTTACACAATCTTCAGGTTTATGTAGTGACAATCATGTTCCACAATTGACAATAGTTATCAATTGTGGAATACAAATGTCACTACATAAACCTGAAGATTGTGTAACACATGAAAGTACTAGTTTATTTCAATATTGCAAATAATAAAAAGTTGGAATTTCATTGATTAATATATATATATATAATGTGAAAGCAGATGACCAAGTAGTCAGAGTCTTGGATGCATGATCACTAGATCATGGGGTTGATTCCCAGACTGGACAGTGGGTTGTGTTCTTGAGCAATACCCTTCATTTTACATTGCTCCAGTGGACTCTGCTGTGAACGGGTAATACTGCAAGGGGATGACCGTTCTGGTCAGGGGAAATGTTGGCCTGATCACCTAGCCAACAGAGTGTCATCACCCAAAAGCTAAACCGATGCAAAGCGCATTGTGACCAGCGATATATAACAACATCCAATAGTCTGGTCAATAAAAGGATTATATATATAATCTATATACACACACACACACACATATATATAGAGACATGCACACATTGCTACCCAGAATGACTGCAATTTTTTTTTATGCCATCACCTAGCACAGCAACCTTGAACCTAGTAATGAAACACAAAACCACAAGTATTTTCGTTTCTCTAATATTTTATACAAAAACAGTGTTTATTCTTCTCTTAATTTTTATCACAACATTCTGGTATTATATATACACCCACTGTAGAGTTCAGAGTGAATAAATTAAAATTTTGTTTTCTAGAAATTCTCGTCTCTGTTTTTTGTATTATTATTATTATTATTATTATTAACCCATGGCCTTTACCAGGGATGTAGCCGGCCCTCTTATGCATACCTTTCCTTCTTTGGACACAAAACTCTGCTTGCGAAAACCTGTTAAGGCAAGTGAAATCAAAATTGAATTCGAAATCGAACCAAATTCGACGACTGGCACCCGTGCCAGTGGAGCGCTAACAGCTCCATCTGAGCGGGATCACTGCCAGAGTAGCTGTCTGGCTTCTGTGCCGGTGGCATGTAAAAGGCACCATTTGAGCGTGATCGTTACCAGCGTCGCCTTACTGGCACGTGAACAAAACATTTGAGTGAGGTCATTGCCAGTGGCACTGAACTGACTCCTGTGCAGGTGGCACATAAAAAACACCATTTCGAGCGTGGCCGTTGCCAGTATCGCCAGATGGGCATGTAAAAGCACCCACTACACTCTCGGAGTGGTTGATATTAAGAAGGGCATCCAGGTGTAGAAACTCTGCCAGATCAAATTGGAGCCTGGTACAGTCATCTGGTCTGCCAGTCCTCAGTCAAATCATCCAACCCATGCCAGCATGGAAAGCGGACGTTAAATGATGAATGATGGTGATTATTAAGCGGCGGAGCTGGCAGAATACTTAGCAGCATTTCGTCTGTCCTTACATTCTGAGTTCAAATTCCACCAAGGTTGACTTTGGCTTTCATCCTTTCAGGATCGATAATAAAATAAGTACCAGTTATGCACTGGCGTCAGTGTAATTGACTTAGCCTGTAGCATGAACTTGCTTGTCTTGTACCAAAATTTGAAACCATTATTATTAAGGCAGGATTTTGTCCGCCTTGATGTTCTGAGTTCAAATTTTGCTGAGGCCAATTTTGCCTTTCATCCTTTCGGGGTCGATAAAATAAGTACCAGTTATGCACTGGCGTCAGTGTAATTGACTTAGCCTGTAGCATGAACTTGCTTGTCTTGTACCAAAATTTGAAACCATTATTATTAAGGCAGGATTTTGTCCGTCTTGATGTTCTGAGTTCAAATTTTGCTGAGGCCAATTTTGCCTTTCATCCTTTCGGGGTCGATAAAATAAATACCAGTTGAGTACTGGGGTTGATATAATTGACTAGTCCCCTCCTTCAAAATTTCAGGCGTTGTGCCTAGAGTAGAAAGGATTATTGTTATTATTAAGTGAGCTGGCAAGTCATTAGTACGCTGAGCGAAATGCTTAGTGGTTGCCAAGAGATGATGGAGAGAGAAACATATATTTTGGGTTACTCTTTACTCTCTTTTACTTGTTTCAGTAATTTGACTGCGGCCATGCTGGAGCACCACCTTTAGTCGAGCAACTCGACCCCGGAACTTATTCTTTTGTAAGCCCAGTACTTATTCTATCGGTCTCCTTCGCCGAACCGCCAAGTAACGGGGACATAAACACACCAGCATCGGTTGTCAAGCAATGCTAGGGGGACAAACACAGACACACACACACGCACACACACACATATATACATATATACGACGGGCTTCTTTCAGTTTCCGTTTACCAAATCCACTCACAAGGCTTTGGTCAGCCCGAGGCTATAGTAGAAGATATTTGCCCAAGGTGCCACGCAGTGGGACTGAACCCGGAACCATGTGGTTGGTAGACAAGCTACTTACCACACAGCCACTCCTGTTGTCCGGAAAGTTTGTGCCAATTTTAAAGGAAAGAAAAAGGTCAATAAATACTTGCCATTACATTTTTAATCAACCAAATATGAACCATTTTGTTGCACACTGCATCTCCATCTTTCCTTTAACTTGAAAATACCCTCTTCCCAGAATTGAGGGTGTAGCTGTAGTACAGTAGCGGTAGCTGTAGTGTTACAGTGTTGGTTGCAGTACTCCAGTGTTGTGGTAGTGTTCTTAGTTTTAGTGGTGTTGTTAGTAGTAGTATTGCTGCAGTATTGGTTATAGTATAATGGTGATTTTATTAGTTGTAGTGGTGTTGTTAATAGAAGTATTGCTGCAGTATTGGTTATTGTATAGTGGTGGTGTTGGTAGTAATAGTGTTGCAGTATTGGCCATAGTTTAAAAGGAGGTGTTGTCAGTTGTAGTAGTTGGTAATAGCAGTGCAGTAGCGGTAACTGTAGTGTTGCAGTGTTTGCTGTAGTACTGCAGTATTAGTTGTAGTGTAGTGGTGGTGCTTGTTGTTATAATAGTGTTGTGCTGTGGTGTTCGTTATAGTGTCGTGGTGGTGTTGGTGATAATAGTGCAGTTGTGGTAGCTGTAGTGTTGCAGCATTGGTTGTAGTATTGCTGTGTTGGTTGTAGTGGTGTTGTTAATAGAAGTATTGGTTATTGTATAGTGGTGGTGCTGTTAGTTGTAGTAGTGTAGTGGTGTTGGTAGTAATAGTGTTGCAGTATTGACCATAGTTTAAAAGGAGGTGTTGTCAGTTGTAGTAGTTGGTAATAGCAGTGCAGTAGCGGTAACTGTAGTGTTGCAGTGTTTGCTGTAGTACTGCAGTATTAGTTGTAGTATTGGGTGGTGCTTGTTGTTATAATAGTGTTGTGGTGGTGTTGGTGATAATAGTGCAGTTGTAGCTGTAGTGTTGCAGCATTGGTTGTAGTGTTTTGGTGGTGCTTATTGTTATAATAGTGTTTTGGTGTTGGCTGTGGTGCAGTGGTGTTTGTAGTCGTAGTAGAGTTGTGGCAGTAGTTGTCTGTAAATGTGGTGACTGAAATTTCTGGTAAAAGTTCAAGAAAAAAAGAAACAATTTTTAATAGAAAATAATTTTTATGTCTTTAATATTTCACACGCAAAAGTATAAAATGTGATGTTGAGATGTTGATTCATTTCCCAAACACAAATAAGGATTACACTGATGAAAAGTAATGTTGTGATGTTGATGCCTTTCTCAAACAAACGATGATGACTTCAGTGAAAACATTAACCTTTCAGCATCTCATACAAGGAAATATACAATGCAATGTTGTGATATTGATGCCTTCCCCCAAAACAAACGATGACTGTTTAATAACATCTAATGCGATGCTTAATAACATTTAATGTGATGTTGTGATCTTGATGACTTTCTTAAAGAATATATGTAACTTATATAGTAGCTATATAAATAGGGAAAATTTAGTTATTTTTCTGTAGATTGAAAAAAAAAAAAAACAGACTTAACTGATTTTCGGACCTTATTCAACTCTCATCAGAGATATCTACATCAATTTGTCCAATCTCAGAACTTTGGATAATTATCATTTAGTGCCTCCATCTCATTTCAGAGATTCATCAGAAATGATATTTTTACAGAAAATATATACCTTTTATATATATGTTAGTTCTGGATTTTTTTTCAAATCTGTATGGTACATCACTTCAAAAATTTTATACATACATACACACACACATGCACATGTATATATATATATATATATATATATATATATATTTATTATTATTTTTTTGCTAAAAACAATGTAATTTTCTTTTTTCCCCCTCCTTGCATTTAAAAAAAAATTTTTTTCTTTACAATTCTTGAAAAGTCACATTATGACGAAAACCGGTTTGAATTAATATATATATATATATATTATCAATTTTTCAAAAACTTTTTCCATACACCCATTTTCATTAAAATTTTCTTTCAATTTAGCATTCTGCCTTTTTACAATTTTTCCTCGCTTATCATTTCTCCATGTGCAGTCAACACAATCCCACCATTTATTGATCTATATATATATATCTATATATATATATATATAATTAAGACACAAACCTCTATTTAGTTATTCCATCAATAGTGAAAAGATATTATCTATAATAACCACATAGAAATTAATTAAATATCTTATAATTATTATTCTAAAAATCTCAAAACAAATCAAATGTTTGATTTTTAGAATAATAATTATAAGATATTTAATTAATTTCTATGTGGTTATTATAGATAATATCTTTTCACTATTGATGGAATAACTAAATAGCGGTTTGTCTCTTAATTATATATATATATTGTGAATTTTGATTTAGTGTGCTATATATATATATAATATAATATGATATAATATAATATAATATAATATATATATATATATTAAGGAAAAGGAGACAGTCAGAATTTTGGATAATTCCTTAATATAAGGTAGAAGAAATTTTTTGTGCATTATACTGTGAAGAATTTGACTGAATGATTGAAAACGCCAACAAAGAATTATCCAAAATTTTGACTGCCTCCTTCCGTCTTCTTAATATACAATATCTGTACACCACTTCAAACACTATATACATGTGTGTGTGTGTGTGTGTGTGTGTGTGTATGCATATATATATGTATGTATGTGTGAATATGTATGCCTGCATATAAGTGTGTATGCATGTGTGTATTCATACATGTTTGTCCTTGTTTCATTGACAGGAAGAGGATCAAGGAGATTGTATCATTGTATGGTACCTACTGACAGCTAGATAGACTGTGCCATTATGTGGTACCTATAAATAGCTATGTAGATTGTACCACTCTGCTGTTTCTACCTAAATCTAGGGGTGGGGACTAATTCAGTTTAGTACTTATTGATAGCTAGATGGACTGTGCTTAATTAAAATTAGGGGAATGTTGATTAATTAGTAAGAAATGGGTTATGGCTATTTAGCAATATGTGAATTGTGATTAACTAATGGAAAGTGGATCGTGATTAATTGGTCAATTAATGATAAGGGAACTGTGATTAGGCAGGCCTTGATAGAGTGTAGCAAAATTGAGAGAAAAATCAAAATAAAGGGTCAGGACAGAAACATATGAAATGAGATCCTGAAGGAATTCCTCAGGGGTGAGGAAGGTGTACCTGAGGTTTATTGACCAGTTCTGAAAATCCTGCAGTATACATAGGCACAGGTATGGCTGTGTGGTTAAGAAGCTTGCTCCCAGTCTGTGTGTTCTCGGGTTCAATTTCACTACACAGCATGTTGCATGAGGAGTCCTTTTTTAATATAGCTTTGGACTGATCAAAGCCTTGTGAGTGGATTTGTTGTGAAATAAATTCTCCCCACCCCTCAAAAAAATGTGGTATGTGTCAGTATGCATGTGTGCAATTGTACCGCCGCCCCGACTATCCTCCGTGCCGGTGGTATGTAAAAGCACCATCCGTTCGTGTCCGTTGCCAGCCTCGCCTGGCCCCCGTGCCAGTGGCACGTAAAAGCACCATCCGTTCGTGGCCGTTTGCCAGCTACATCTGGCTCCTGTGCCGGTGGCACGTAAAAGCACCATCCGTTCGTGGCCGTTTGCCAGCTCCGTCTGGCTCCTGTGCGGGTGGCACGTAAAAAGCACCCACTACACTCGCGGAGCGGTTGGCGTTAGGAAGGGCATCCAGCCGTAGAAACACTGCCAGATCAGACTGGGCCTGATGCAGCCTTCTGGCTTCCCAGACCCCAGTTGAACCGTCCAACCCATGCTAGCACGGAAAACGGACGCTAAATGATGATGATGATGATGATGATGATGATGATGATATTAAATTCTGATATAATCGTAATCTACACACACTGAAAAATATTGGTCAAAATTTTCGTATAAAAATACCGATTATTTTGAAAGTTATGAGGAAACAAATCTAACTCATGTGAATTTTCTGAAACTCCTTTCCTTACTCCCCAACAATGTTTTTTCACAAATGAGTAAAAGATAAAAATAACGGTAAAATGTATTTCACTAGTAATTCTTCATTGGTTTATAACTGTCCGTTCTTTTAACATGATTGCATTCCATCTTGTAGCTTGACTTTATGCGTTCCATTATCCATATTTGAGCTTCAGTCGTGTTGCATGTCCTGCCAGCAGTCATCCAACATGCACACCATATGCATACTTACACATAAACATTATAGGAATATAGGATACAATGATATCAAACAAATGTAAAAACATGCTATCTTAAAGGTAGTGTGTATACACACACACTCACACGCACACACACACACACACATATATATTTATATACACACATACTCACACACACATATAATATATGCTCAATGTTTTTAACATTTGGGCATTATGAAAAGACATTTCTAGGGAGGCTATCCCCACATCAAATAAGTATACAAGCAAAAGAAATGTTATGTATATGACATTGATAATACTTACATTATTAATGTTACTTTAAGTCCAATATATATATATGTATATATTTATACACAAATTCTCTTTTTTTATGTGTACATAAAAATGTACAATAGAATAGAAATATAAGTGGGCAAATAACTGGTATGAAGTTAAATTATGATATTCATGTATTAAAACGAAGTTTGAGTTGTTACGTGAGTATATATGATGAGAAGGAATGAAGTAAGAAAGTGTGCAAATAGTTCCTTACACCTGTTTCAAGACTAGATGTACAGATGGTGCATTTCCTTGAAAAAGGACAGTAGCCAGCTATAGAGTGGTGATGTCTTTCATCATCAGAGAGAGAATTAAATAGGACCTTAATAGAAAGCTTTGGTCAACAACTAGTATAAGATACAGAGGAAAGTTTAACCCTTTTCTGTTCAGATTATTCTGTCAAATGTGATGTTTGTTTATTTATATTGTTTTGAAATAATCATGCATTGTCTTGTAGTTTAGAGATTTTGCTGGTGCGGTTGTTTAGTATTAGAATGACATTGTAGGACTGAGGTGAGAGGCCAGATCTGACCAGTTTCAACATAAAACAAGTTAAATATTTTGGCCGGACATGGCCAGTTTGAATGCTGAAGAGTTAAAGGAAGAGAGGCAGAGAAAACAAGGTCATAATAACTGACTATCATGGCAAGATCTATAAATTTCTAGAATTAGCGGAAGATAGAAAGGGACAGCTAGTACCAGTATGGCCTTAGCGTAAAAAGGTTGTGTAGTGGACCAGACTGAAAGGGCTGAAGACAGATACTTTTCTCTATGGCCAAGCCCTGATTAACTTTTTCAAGTTTTACTTGAAAAGGGAAGGGATTGTGGAAAAGGGATCAGTGCATTGATTTGTCTGGGGTCCTACATTAGTAGCAACATGGGCACTTTCAGTCTTCTTGCTCTATTAGAGCTTTTGCGTAAAATTATATTGATGTGTCCAACTGATCAAAAATTCTATTTATTTATTTATGCAACTGAGGATTGCCCTGCATTTAAATTGGTGTAATGATTGCATTGTTCAATTAAATAGAGCCGCTTCAAATGGTTGCACTGCATCACCTCTTGATATCCCGTTGCTTATTTTGAATTTATATATATTCATACTGGTTATGCGGTTAGTGCTGTTGTTACACGTATTCCCTGTTTCTCGTCTTGTTCATTGGCTGAGTATAATGCACAAACTGAGCTGTAAAGGAGAAATGAAATCTTAGTCAGACACAGAAAGGGTAATAGTGTGATGGTGGTGGTGGTGGTGGTGGTAGCCTTTGAGTTTTTTCCTCCCAAAGATTTTTAACCCAATATTTTACATGCTATTTTCTATAGTTTTATCTGCTTCAAGTTCCACTGTTAAAAACTATATATATATATATACAGGCGAATGAGTGGCTGTGTGGTAAGTAGCTTGCTTACCAACCACATAGTTCCGGGTTCAGCTCTTCTGCTATAGCCTTGGGCTGACCAAAGCCTTGTGAGTGGATTTGATAGACAGAAACTAGAAGAAGCCCGTCGAAAATATGTATATATATATATATGTGTGTGTGTATGTTTGTGTGTCTGTGTTTGTCCCCCCAACATCGCTTGACAACTGATGCTGGTGTGTTTATGTCCCCATAGCTTAGCGGTTCAGCAAAAGAGACCAATAGAATAAGTACTAGTCGATATGCTCGACTAAAGACAGTGTTCCAGCATGGCCACAGTCAAATGACTAAAACAAGTAAAAGAGTAAATATATATATATATATATATATATATATATATATACACACACACATGAAGGCTGTTAATAAGCACAGAATGTGTAGATGAAGGGCGTAAAGTAAAAACAAATCATCATCATCATCATCATCATCGTTTAGCATCTGCTTTCCATGCTAGCATGGGTTGGACGGTTCAACTGGGGTCTGGGAAGCCAGAAGGCTGCACCAGGCCCAGTCTGATCTGGCAGTGTTTCTACAGCTGGATGCCCTTCCTAACGCCAACCACTCCGTGAGTGTAGTGGGTGCTTTTTACGTGCCAGACGAGGCTGGCAAACGGCCACGATCGGACGGTGCTTTTTACGTGCCACCAGCACGGGGGCCAGGCGAGGCTGGCAACGGCCACGATCGGATGGTGCTTTTTACGTGCCACAATGTGCAGCGAAAAAGAAAAAAAAAAGAAACAAAACAAAAAAGAACAAATAGGGTGTGAGGGTGGGGAAGGTGGGGAGAGAAGTGAAAAAGAAAAAAAAGAAGCCAATGATTAACTAATTTGTTGGTGCTGATCACTTACGGAGAACAATGCCTGTTTGTGTCACTTGGGGTTGTTGAATGCAATGAAAGGCTGGCGAATATTGGCTGGTTGAATGTAGGGATATAGCATCCTGATAGGAGGGTTCAAAGTCCCGTCTAAATGGCTCAACTCTCACTGGGTCAACTGCCGCTAGTTCAGCCCTTGTTGCTTCAGTCATGGTGGCTGCATCAAATCTGTTTGAGTTTGGCTCAGTAGCATCTGGTACTTTCAAAGCAGTCTCGCTACTAATAGAACAATCACGAATCGACGAAGAGCTTCCTAGGCCCAATTCTTCTCCGGATGCATTGCTTTCTTGACCTTCATTAACAGAAAGTGATTAGAAAGAGAAATTGTTAATTAACTAGGTTCAATACTGTTAATTTGATAGATCACAATCATGAATACAAGAGGTTGAAATGGGGTTCTTCTGAAGGGTCTCTTGAGAAAAGTTGCATAACCCTATTTACATTCAATGGATATTTGTCCTCATATTGTTTGTTGTTAAAACAATGTTTCGGCTGATATACCCTCCAGTCTTGGGGAAATTTCGAACCTGGGTTCTCATTCCTAAGGTATTTTTTCTATGTTATTATTATTATTATTATTATTATTATTATATTATTATTATCATTATTATTATTATTGAGTGACACTGGGGTAAAATATATGAAGCCCAGTATACCCATCATGACTACCTGTCTGATAAGGTTACACCAGGCACATGCATCACAACCATATGTGTGTGACATGGTGATCTCATAACAAGATAAACAGCGCATGACCTTGCGGGTGGGGCCCATTTAGAATTTTCTTCTGGTTGGGTAACCCATCACACTCAAAAGGTCCCTGACTAAGGGTTGTTTAAGGATGTTGAACGAAACACCCATGCTTCCAGAGGGGAATTATTCAAACCTCAAAGAATCCCTCTCGACACATGGCTCCCCCGCTACTTCTACTCGTGATCAGAGATGCACATATCGTCAGCCACTAAGGGACATGCTCAACTGGTTAAGTGCATTGAAAAGGAAGGAGACTACATAGAAGAGGGACGTACTTGTTTATCTCCTGCTTTTGTGTAAATATATTGGAAAACAAGAATGCTTATAATTTTTCACTCTCCATTCTATATTTATTATGTTTAATATGTATGAAAGTGTACAAAATTTTTTATTTTGTTTATAATTTATAATCTTTATAGTTTTTTTTAATAATTTTATTTTCATTCCTGTTGGATCCCACTTATCTGTCCACAACATCTTTTTTTTCAATTTGGCTGCAGTCATTTTCTCTACGTCCACCCCCAGGATGGAGCAATAGTTTAGCTGAACCTAAAGAACACATTCCGTCAGCAGTGCAGGAGATAATTCCTGAAATGCTTCAAAATGTGTTTCTCGATGTTAAGGATAGATTTGAAATTTACAGGGATACCAGCTGGAGCACATGTTGAACATTTTCAATAAAGTTTTGTCATAAATCTATTTGTTATAAATCTATTTGTTTTGATACCATAATTAATTAATAAACATAAAATTCTGTCAGTTTTTTAAAAATTTGCCAAATTTCATTGTCTGGAATACCTTGTATTATTTGATTTGATTTTAGAAATTTACATACTGGAGTGAGGTCTACTGGTTATTAATGATTCTTTCTATGAAGGGGTCAGTGATACAAGAAGTTTGCTGACCCCTGCTTTAACCCTTTTGATACCAACCTGCCTCAATTGTTCTTTATTCTACGATGCAAACTTTCCATTTTACTGTTGTCTAAATTTCTTCAAAATTTCATGTTAAATTATGTTCGAAACATCAGATTGATTACGGCAAAAGTTATTTTACTAAATTCTTTGTAATTTTAACAATTAATTGAAATAATTGCAGTGTATTTCAACAGAATTATGGTCACAAAAGGTTTAAAGAATAAGGAAAAATAAAGAACAATTATTTTTTCTTACGTGGAGGAGAACAGTGCCTAAATCCCATCATAGATTGTGTGGTTTGTTGATAGATGGGGGGAAGTATAGGGATTTCTACCCCTGGCGGCTGGATTAATCTGGTCAAAGTAGAAGGATCATAAGGGCTGCTGACTGAAATGAAACAAAGTAAAAATAGTTTAATTAAGTACCATATTTGCCCAGCTTCAAGGTGACATTTCAAGCTTGACCAATGTTCTGCTTCAGACCACGGAAAGCCTGAACAGTGTCTGACTCTCTAACGGTTCTGTTAGCCCTTAAACGAAGGGCAGCTCCAATTGATGTTTGAATAATTGTAGGTGGATATGGCCATTGTTAATTGATGCCTGAACACCTACTTCATCAAATCTGCCTAAGCATAAGTGGCCCTTATTGATGGGGGAAATTAAGTTGCAATGTGCAAGATTTATACAGGGACAACATAGAAGTTTTTTTCTGATTTTCCTTCATCATCAGATAAGTTAGATTACAATGATGATGATGTTCTAAATAGCACAGAAGAAAGTGGTGCTTCGGCTCACTCTAGATCAGGGCTTCTCAACCATTTCTTATCTATGAATCCCTTTGATTACTATTTTATTTTGGTGGACCCCCCCCCATAGCCTTTCACTGTTTAAAAACAAGTTTTATAGAAACTCCTTTCAAAATTCCTATTTTGTTTCTCAAACGTTAACTTGCATAGGTTGAATGCTGTAAAATATTAGAGAGCGAAACCGAGCTCTTCCTTGCAATACATAGTTATGACAGGATGGTCGTGGTTGGAACACCTTTGATCATAGGTTTGCTGGATCGAAGTTGACCTGGGACCAAACAAGGGAGGACACATGAAAGAACATAATCCTAGGTACATTATGTCTAAATAAAAGGTGACAGCAACAAACATGGCCACAACATCTGTTTTCCATGCTGGCATGGGTTGGACAGTTTGGCTGAGGACTGGCAAGCCTGGAGGCTGCACCAGGCCCTAATCTGATCTGGCAAGATTTCTACAGCTGGATGCTCCTCCTAACACCAACTACTCTGAGATACACATATCAAAAGCAAAATTTTTTTCAGGGGCCCTTAAAATACCATTGTGAATCCCCAATTTGCTATTTTATTGCTTAGACCCCCACCAAAATCTCATATGGACCCTCAGAGGCCATATGCACCCCAATTGAGAAACCATTACTTTACATGGAAAAAGGGGACTGATTTTTCTCCATTTGTTCCTTCATTTCACAACAACAATGCTGGAATCTCAAATGAATTTATGCTCAAGCTGGATGCAAAGAAAAGTGAATATTTTACAGCAGTTTTTGGTCATGAAATTATGAATCCTTTTCTGTGAGAGATGTGCAATGGTTTTAGTTAGTTAGTTAGTTAGTTAGTTAATTTGGCTCAAAAGCAAATAGCAAGGCCATGTAGGGGGACATGGAGTTAAGTACAGGGTGGTGTTCATGTAAAGAGTTCAGGCCACTTGAGGTCAAGGGAGGCTTTGAACAAAGCGGTCGTCGGCATCTTCACCATCTCGTCTGGCAGCTTGTTCCATCGACCCCAGTGCTTATCTGGTACTTATTTCATCAACCCCGAAAAGGATGAACGGCAAAGTTAACCTCAGCAGAATTTGAATTGAGAGGATGAAGACGGACAAAATGCTGCTGAGTATTGTTGCCCAATGTGCTCATGATTCTGCCAGCTTACTGCCTTGAAAATAATGATGATGATGAGGAGGAGGAGGAGGATGATGATGATGATGATGATGATGATGATGATGATGATGATGAGGAGGAGGAGGAGGAGGAGGAGGATGATGATGAGGTTGATGATGAGGATGATGATGAGGATGAGGATGAGGATGATGATGATGAGGTTGATGATGAGGATGATGATGAGGATGAGGATGAGGAGGATGATGAGGATGATGACGAGGATGACGAGGATGATGATGATGACGAGGATGAGGATGATGATGATGATGAGGTTGATGATGAGGATGAGGATGAGGATGATGATGATGATGAGGTTGATGATGAGGATGAGGATGAGGATGAGGAGGATGATGATGACGAGGATGATGAGGATGATGATGAGGATGAGGATGATGATGAGGAGGATGATGATGATGATGACGAGGATGATGATGAGGATGAGGATGATGATGATGATGAGTTGATGATGAGGATGAGATGATAATGAGGAGGATGATGATGATGATGACGAGGATGAGGATGATGATGATGATGATGATTTCTACTATAGGTACAAGGCCTGAAATTTGGTGGAGGGGGATAGTTGATTATATTGACCCCAGTACCCAACTGGTACTTCATTTATTGACCTTGAAAGGATAAAAGGTAAAGTCGACCTCAGTGGAATTTGAACTCAGAATGTAGTGGCAGAAGAAATACAGCTATTCATTTCGTGCAGTGGGCTAACGATTCGGCCAGCTTGCTGCCTTGATGATAATAATAATAATAATAATAATAATAATAATAATAATAATGATGATGATAATAATAATGATAATAATAATAATAATAATAATGATAATAGTAATACTAATAATAATAATAATAATAATCAATTCTTTTTTATTGGCCACAAGGGCTGACACGCATGATTACATAAAGGGACAAGACAGGATGAAAGGTTACAAAGGGTTTTGTCCATTTGTTAAAAAATCCGTGTAAAAAAAAACTTTATAACAATGATTATTAAAACAATGAAAAACTCCCAAAAGGGGGAGACGTTTCGAAAGGTTCCTGGTGGAAAAAACCCTACAAAGGCCAACGGGAGCCTGGTCTAAAAAGGGGGTGTAGAGAGTCCCCTTTTTTCTCCTTTTGTATTACCTTTTTGAAATCACAGGCGAAACCTGAGAACTGGTCCATTTATACAGCCCAGTCTCGCACAATTCACCCACCTTTCATAAAACTTGCTATCGGACAGCACTTTCCACTCTAACCTCATCTTCCTTTTCAAGTGAAACTTGAAAAAGTTGATGAGGCCTTGACCAAAGAGGAAAGTGTCTGTCTTTAGCCCTTTCAAACGAGTCCACCACACGACCTCTTTCGCCACAGCCACTAGGCACAAGAAAACGGCCTCGCCCTCCTTGTTAAAGGAGGTCGGCGGGGCAATCTTTAATAATAATAATAATAATAATAACAATACTTACTGAAATATGGTACAGAACTTTTGAGAGTGCTACCAGACTTTCCCATTTCCATGTATGTGTCGATCAAATTGCTTGAGCTGGGTTTTTTAGGAAGCGGCCTTTGTGTGTCATTGGGTGAGACTTTCCGCACTTGATCTGCTCAGAAGGAAGTGTATATATGTATATATATATAGATAGATATAGATATATATTTAAAATATACTATATAACATGCACACACACACATATACAGATATTTATATATATATATCATCATCATCATCATCATCATTTAGCGTCCGTTTTCCATGCTAGCATGGGTTGGACGGTTCAACTGGGGTCTGGGGAGCCCGAAGGCTGCACCAGGCCAGTCAGATCTGGCAGTGTTTCTACAGCTGGATGCCCTTCCTAACGCCAACCACTCCGAGAGTGTAGATATATATATATATATATATATATGAGTGTGTGTGTGTATATAAACATACGTATATAATATTAACTATATATATGTATATGTATGTATGTATGTATGTATATATATAATGTATATATAATATATATATATATATATATATATATACACATATATATGTATATATATTTTATATATACATATTATGGATATATATAATATATATATCATACATACATACATACTCTCTTTACTCTTTTATTTGTTTCAGTCATTTGACTGCGACCATGCTGGAGCACCGCCTTTTAGTCGAGCAAATCGACCCCGGGATTTATTCTTTGTAAGCCCAGTACTTATTCTATCGGTCTATTTTTGCCGAACCGCTAAGTGACGAGAAAATATGGAACGCTTCACGAATTTGCGTGTATATATTTTATATATATACAGAGTAACCTACCCAGTATTCATTCTTTACCGAGTGAAGAAACGGTATGGACGATTTGTTTTGGAGTCTCACAATACCATGTACGCCTATGAGGATTTACTTTCCCAATGAAACCCGGTTTTTTCCAAAACTTTTTCTCAAACCTGCTATAATGTGATACATGTCTTTGGTGTGGTAATTGTACGCGGCTGAAGAAGGCCTTTGATCTACCTGTTGTATCAATTATGCATTGATATAAGTTGTTCAATAAAGCCCGAAACATATGTACCTCAAAATCGTTTGCTTCCTGTTTTTCTTTTGATACATATATCCTATCACCTATACCACTTGCTGGCATATACAGGTGCTTACATTTATCAAGTATTCAACCTGAATTTATTATATATATATATATATATATATATATATATATATATATATATATATATGCTGGATACATGTGGTGTTCGTCTGGCATGTTGATTTTTTTTGTTCATTTTTATGTGTCTTGATATGCCTGCACTGATATATGTATGTATGTATGTATGTATGTATATATGGTTGATGCCTCCCATGCTGGGGGCACGTAAAAGGCACCATTCGTGTGTGGTCGATGCCAGTGCCACCCGACTGGCCCCTGTGCCAGTGACATGTAAAAGGCATCCACTACATTTTCAGAGTGGTTGACGTTAGGAGGAGCATCCAGCTGTAGAAACCTTGCCAGATCAGATTAGGGCCTGGTGCAGCCTTCAGGCTTGCCAGTCCTCAGCCAAACTGTCCAACCCATGCCAGCATGGAAAACAGATGTTGTGGCCACGTTTGTTGCTGTCACCTTTTATTTAGACATAATGTATCTAGGATTATGTTCTTTAATGTGTCCTTCCTTGTTCGTCCCAGGTTAGCTTTGATCCAGCAAACCTATGATCAAAGGTGTTCCAACCACGACCATCCTGTGATAACTATAAATGTAAAAATATCACAATGGAATCTTGACTCACCAATTGACTGGTAGTTGTTGTCATGTCTCTTTTCTGGAAAAAATATATAAATAAAAGAATGTTGACAGTTTCAAAAAATATTCAAACGTAGGTTAGATGGAACTGCAAATGTTAACATTGCATGTTTCCTAAGGGTTTTTTTTTTGTGTTGTTGGCTATGTGAAAGTGCATGTGTGTGTGTGCGTGCATTTGTGCTTCATGTCCCCCAATAACCAATGCTACGGTAGTGAGACCTAGTATTGAAACCTCATAATGCCAATACCTGGGTTCTGTCTATAATCCAGGTCAGGTGATACACTCTGATTATTGACCATTCAGTTTGCAGAAATATCAAGCCATACAAGTTTCTAGAAATTTCCTGTGTCTTTATAGTACAGGGTGTTCAAAAAGTCTCTCTGCAGTAAGTATTTAATGGTTTTCGGGCAATTCTTGTACACTTATCCTTTGCTTGTACCCCAGGTAAAAAGTCTGGCAGTGTTAAATCAGGAGATCTTGGTGGCCAAAGTCTTGTCTTTTATCCCAATAGGACTAAATCATCAAATGTATCCAGTGTTTTATTCAGGAATAGTGTATCTAAGACTACATCATCTAATGTATACTATCATTTATTCTGACATAGTGCATCTAAGACTACATCATCAAATGTTTCCTGAATTTTACTGAGGCATAGTGTATCAAGGACTACATCATTTAATGTGTCGTGTCTTTTACTCTGACACGGTGTATACACTACCTACAGTGTCCTTCATATTTTCAAGTCAGAAAAGTACTCTTTGATAGGAACCTGACTTGCTATTTCTAGCAGGTTAACTAACCATTTGTTGACTCCCTCTTTAGTTTGTCTTAATATGTGAAGAAGTTATTACTTACGTTTCTTGCGGCTTTGATCTGCAGAAGAAAGAAATGAAGAAACATGAAATTTGGCTTTTACCATTTACAGCAGTCATCTACACACCCTCCCACAACAAACCCTTGTACCTAAGACGCATCAGATGTGGTGTGCAAGAGAGACGACTGCACTGGTAAGGCCACATAGCAGGAATGGATGAGGATAGCTGTGTGAAAAAGTGCCACACTCTAGCGGTTGAGGGAACCTGTGGAACAGGTAGACCAAGGATGACCTGGGATGAGGTGGTGAAGCACGACCTTCAAACATTAGGCCTCACCAAGGCAATGACAAGTGACCATAAATATATATATATATATATATATATATTTTATAGAAGGAGCTTCTACAGGACTAGAACTGTTTCATTCAGATGAAATCTTCAGGAAGCTGGCTGAATGAAACAGTTCTAGTCCTGTAGAAGCTCCTTCTATAAAATAAATTACTTTACTCTGCTATGTATTGAGTACCTTATTTACTGTGGTTAACCCCGACTCAACCCGGGACCTACACACACACACACACATATATATATATATTATATATATATATATATATATATTTTATAGAAGGAGCTTCTACAGGACTAGAACTGTTTCATTCAGATGAAATCTTCAGGAAGCTGGCTGAATGAAACAGTTCTAGTCCTGTAGAAGCTCCTTCTATAAAATAAATTACTTTACTCTGCTATGTATTGAGTACCTTATTTACTGTGGTTAACCCCGACTCAACCCGGGACCTACACACACACACACATATATATATATATAAATATATATATATATATAAATATATATATATATATATATATATATATAGGTGCAGGAGCGGCTGAGTGGTAAGTAGCTTGCTTACCAATCACATGGTTCTGGGTTCAGTCCCACTGTGTGGAACCTTGGGCAAGTGTCTTCTACTATAGCCTTGAGCCGACCAAAGCATTGTGAGTGGATTTGGTAGATGGAAACTCCTCAGTGCAAGCATAATTCAAGATATATAATGAATAAACAAAAACAACATACCATGCGAACAGCTATCGTATCCAACGCAGCATGTAGGAATGTTTACCCTTTACACATCTATATTAATGGTGGGCTTTTTTGAATTGCATTTCGGTAACAATGTGCTTATCTCTTATGATAAATTCCAAATAAAAATTCATTATTTTATATACTCCAGTTAAATTTACAATTTAAAGATAGGATAAACTCTTCATACGAGTTTATCAAGTAGTTAGCGTGAAAAACCTCATAAGAGAAAAAAACCCATCAATTTTTTTCCCTTAAATTTATTTATTTATATTACATAGAGGGCATTATTACACATAGATGCCACATGCTAGGAGGGACTCTTAAAAAGTGAATAAAACTGCACTGATTACGAAATCACAGTGTGATATGCATCTAAATTCTGTTTTTAAATGACCTGCTTCAAGAATTGGTTTCGGTATGATGTGTTTATTTATTTTAGTAGTTTTGACTTTAAGAGTCCCTCCTAGCGTGTGTCATCTATGTATAATAGTGCCCTCTATTTATATAAATAAATAAATTTAAGGGAAAAAAATCGATGGTTTTTTTTTCTCTTACAAGGTTTTTCATGCTAACTACTTGATAAATTCTTATGAAGATTTTATCCAATTTTTAAATTATATATACATTTAATTTAATTTAATTATAATTTAATTGGGTGGCATGAACTAAAGAGGAGGTATTGTTGTGAGTCTGTAGGTTTGTGGTAGATGTCTGTTATGATTTGGTTCTTAGGTGTTTTTATAATTAGGAGATCAAGGAAAGGGAGATGATGTTTGCTGAATTCCATAGTGAATTGGATGTTGGGATGTATGTTGTTCAGTATGGTTTTGAATTCCAGAAGCTTTTCATAAGATTCTTTCCGGAAAACATGTCCAAATATATAAATATTTATGTATATGTATATATATATGTATGCATATATATATATATATATATATATATATATATATATATATATATATATATATCAATCAAAGTTTTGTTGTTTTTGTTGTGTTATTTTCTTTATGTTGTGTATATAAATCATGGGGTACCCTACCTAAAGGGTGTACAGTGACCAGTAAAGCTTTTTATTCATGGCTGTGTATGTGTGTAGGGTGTGGCAAGTTTTTGTTGGTTGTGATCAGTTTTGATGCAGGAAAATATTGCAGGTTATACTTACGTTTTATTCTTACAATGTCTGTTTTGTGTGGGAAAAATAGAAGAGAGAAAGAGAGTTGAATAAGACAATGGTAACATTAACAACAACATCAATATCAACTGTTTCAACAACAACAACAACAAGTGTTACAAAACCCACAGCTACTACCACCACAACCACTGCCATACCAACAACTACCACAACAACAAGTTGATTACCACCACCACACTCACTATTTGCCAACACAATGACCACAATCAAGACAAACACAACAGCAACGACCACCACCATCACTACCACCTCCACAACAAACAACCAGCATCATATATTCTGATGCAACCCAACAATTAGGATAACCATCACAACGACCGCGACCACAATATCAACCACCACCGCAACAAGCATCACAACAAACACCAGTGCCGTGACCTCATCGACAACTACCACCCATACCACAGCACAACCGGCTACCACTGCAACAACCACTCCTAGCCTATCACTGCCTGTCATCACACAAGTACAATATGGACAACAGATAGAAATGTTATACTTACAAGCAATTAGTATGATGACAATTATAATAAGTACACCAATGACTGTTGCGTAGATGTACTGGGCTCTGTGAAGGAGATATTTATATATATATATATATATATATACACACATATATATTGGTAAAAACGGTAAGATAACAAAAGAAAGAAAGAGACCTCAATATTATGTTATTCATAGATACACACATATATACATATATATATACAGATGCAATTATTTACACACAAACACACATATATATGCAATTATTTGCATATATATATATATATATATTATATTAAATTAGAGATAAAACCACTATTAGGCAAATCATACGATGAAAAACTTAAGCAATACATAAGATTAATTAATTTATATTATTTAAATATATATTTAAATAATATAAATTATTAATCTTATGTATTGGCTTAAGTTTTTCATTGTATGATTTGCCTAATAGTGGTTTTATCTCTAATTTAATTTAATATAATATTTTACTATAAAATTGGATTCAATCCTAAATCTGATTTTTCCCCGTAAGTTTGGATTTATTCCCTAATACTTTATAATATATATATATATATATTAATTATGTTAATTACATATATTAATATATCATAGATTATCATATATATATATTGTTGTATTTCGGAATGGTCATTTTGTCAGTTTAGCCAATAAAAACACACGCACTATATATTTGGTGTTACTTTGCTTCAGTGTTATTTATTTTTTACATTAATCTTAATCTTATTTCGGCCAGAGTTCTTTCGTCACACTCCTGTGACCGCATCAGCGGTCCTTTGCTTTCTTCTTTCTTATTTGTGTATTTGTGTGTCTCTCGTTACTAACTGTCAGCCATTTTGTATTTCTATTGTATGTCTTCATTTGCGCATGCGTATATCTCTGTGTGCGTCTATGTTTATTTAGTGTTTGTGTAGGGGGAAATGCCTGTAATATTTGTATCTTCTGTTTATATACGTTCGTGTAATTCGTTTTTGTTTATTCTTATTTTGTTCATGTGTTTAATCCACTTATTATTATCATTATTATTATTATTATCATTATTATTATCATTATTTTTATTATTACGTATGATTGTATGTATGTATGTATAACAACAATACTAGTAATAATAATAATAATAATAATAATAATATAATAATAATAATTATGATAATAAAATTTTTTAAATTAAAAAAATTAAAAATTTAAAAATTTAAAAAAATTTTTTCAAAAATGTATATAGTTATTTACTTCCATTTGTTTATTTATCTGTGTATTTTATTTTATTATGTTTTCAGTTTTGTTTATATTGTAACCAGTTTATGGGGATCTTCTTCTGTCATATGTTGTGGTGTGCGCTAGTGTTCCATTCCAGTTTCCTATTCAGGCTAGGTTTATCTCCTATTATGTGTGTAGCTTCCGTAATTTGTCTGATTGTTGCGTCTGTTCTATGTGTGGACAAGATTTTAACTTCTATGTTGTTGATTGAGCCCCCGTGTTCCTGCTCGGTGTGTTGGTACAAAATTGATGAGCTCTTTCCTTCCTTAAGTTCTCTCCAATATTCATTTATTCGCTCTCCTATGCTTCGTGCCGTTTCCCCTACGTATGTCATTGTCTTGTTACTGCGTTATCCCTCTATACATCTTATACTATAGACTACATTTCTGGCTTTACAGTTTGTTTGTGGGCTAAATCTACACACAGTACCTGTCCGTACAGGGGGTTCTACTAAAAGGGTAGGTTCTACCGATTATGGATTTGATAGGGTTGCCTGGCTTTTCAACAACCTTAATCCTTAGCTTAAGTTTGTCTAGAGTCCTCCTAAATCGCTACGCCAGTTCACCTCTAGGGGTGGTGTCAACGAACATGACACTTTGGTATTTGTGGCTATCATACCAAAAGTTGACCTTCCCTATTTTCTTCTTTGTCCTTTCCATAGTGTTCCATGACTTGCATGCGGTGAATGAAATGTTGTATGTGTCTCTTTAACTCTGTAGGCTCGCACATGCGGGACACATTTCGCATTATTCTGATGAGGTTTGCCATCAAAATATTGAATTTGGCATTATCCGCGATAGCTGAGTTCCGGTGGATCAAGTATTTGGAGGCCATAGGTTTGGCATAGTATGAATGAAGGATTTGGGTTTTATTATTCACAGTTTCTAGCCAGAGTTCTGTGTCTAGTACTGCTAGTCTATGGTTAGAGTGTTTAGTAGGGTAATCTATTGTGACCTTAATACTCTGGTGGATGGAGTTAGCTATTTGCTGGATGCTCTCCATAGTATTAGTTTCTATTTCTATTTCAGCAGTACTCTCTTGTGAGGGTGCCTTTACCACTATGTTGATATCATCAACATAGCGAGAGTACATGTTCACAAGTATGGAGTTCTGTGTTAGGCATTCCTTAAGCCTTCTTAATATTACAGGCATTTTCCCCTACACACACACTAAATAAACATAGACGCACACAGAGATATAAGCATGCGCAAATGAAGACACATACAATAGAAATACAAAATGGCTGACGGTTAGTAAGGAGAGACACACAAATAAGAAAGAAGAAAGCAAAGGACCACTGATGCGGTCACAGGAGTGTGACGAAAGAACTCTGGCCGAAATAAGATTAAGATTAATGTAAAAAATAGATAACACTGAAGCAAAGTAACACCAAATATATAGTGCGTGTGTTTTTATTGGCTAAACTGGCAAAATGACCATTCCGAAATACAACAATATCTGTTTCAACACATGACTTCACATAAAAAATCTTGCACAACAAATATATAATCATATATATATCTATTAAAATAATATTAATCTATATATATAAAACTGTAGTTGTGTGAGTGTCTGTCTCCTACGATTTAGATTCCTAACTCCTCCCACATTTTGCGGTGCAGTTTAACCAAAACCGGGTATCTTATAGTCGTGATTAATATCGAGCCCGTCTGACTATTAGCGTGCGTCTACGATGAGTCTACGATTTTAAAAATAATTTAACATTATTTTTTATTCCATTTTAATGCATAATTTTTCGTGTGTCGATGGCGGCACCTGTGTTTGCTTCTCCCCCTTCTTCCCTCCCTCGTGAAGCTGTGGGGAAGGGAGTTTAAGGAAATCAACATCGTAATGCGTTGTCAAGGAGACCAGCGTTCTTTTAGAACAACGACTTCATGGCTTGAAGACACCAAAACAGAAATGGCTAAGAAAGCCCGAATTGGCATCTATAAAGGAAGTAACTCTCTAAAAATGCTTATATAGTTATTTCACTTACAAACCCGAGCAACGCCGGGCGATACTGCTAGTTATATGTATTACATATTAAATTATATTAATTATTAATACTGTATATTAAAATTATATGAATCATATTTGTATTATATATCAAAATTAATAATGAAATAAGGAAAATAAATTGTCTGTATTGCAGGATTTTTATCTGTGGATGGTGTGTATTTTTGAGTGTGTGTGTGTGTGTGTGTGTGTGTTTATGCCATTCCTGTGTTCCACGTGACTTTCCAATCCAAGGGGTCATTTGTCTGAATGTTATTCTCTACTTCGCATCATTTCAAGTTTGTCGGGGTTGCTTCTGCCTCCCATCACTGAACATTCATTGTTTTTGCAGGGAGACCCCCCACCATCATCCTATACCTGTTTGAAGATTTGGTAGACAGAAACCGTCCGGCTGTCTGTCTGCTATCTCTCTCTCTCTTTCTTTCATTCTCTTTGTGTCTCTCTCTCTATATATATCTATATTGATGTCTCTCTATCTATCCATCTATCTATCTATCTATCTATCTATCTATCTATCTATCTATCTATCTATATATATATATATATATATATATATATATATATATATTATATATATATATATATTTCTCTCTCTCTCTCTCTCCCTATTTATCTATATCTCTGTCCGTCTGTCTGTCCGTCTGTCCATCCGTCCGTCCGTCTGTCTGTCTGTCTGTCTGTCTCTCTGTCTATCTATCTATCTATCTGTCTATCTATATATTTTTTCTCTCTCTCTCCCTCTCTATTTATCTATATATCTGTTCGTCTGTCTGTCCGTCTGTCTATCTATATATCTATCTCTCAATCTCTCTCTCTATCTATCTATCAATCTATCTATCTATCTATCTATCTATCTATCTATCTATCTATCTATCTATCTATCTGTCCATCCATCCATCTATCTATCTATCTATCTATCTATCTATCTATCTATCTATCTATCTCTCTATCTATCTATCTATCTATCTATCTATCTATCTATCTATCTATCTATCTATCTATCTATCTACCTGCCTGTGTGTGAGTCTATCTGTCTGTCTTCCTGCCTGTCTGTCTTTGTGTGTGTGTGTCTGTATGCAAATCCATATACAAGTTTGACACTCCAGGCAAACCAACCCTCTTCATACCTAAACACATCAAAATCATTCCTGTTGCTTCTCAGGGTCGATGTCCTTCTCCCCTCCATGCTCACACTCTCCGACTTCTCAGTCACGGGAGGAATGAAGGCTGTAGGTTTCGATTCTTCTGTTCTTTTCGTTAAAAGCCTTTTCGTTGCTGTTCTTCTTACTGTTGTTGCCACTGGAACAGAGGGAGTTGTTGTTGTTGTTGTTGTTGTAGCGGAGGAGGAGACCCTGACTGTCGTTGGTGTTTGTGGCCTCACGTCTGGCGGCAACGGTGGCTTTCTTTCTTTTGCTGCCGATTAAAAAGAACAACAAAAAAATAGAAGCAAAAAACACATAGAAATATACAAAGAAAGAAAATTCAGTAGTATTAGTATTAGTATTATTATTATTATTATTATTATTATTATTATTATTATTCAGTAGTTTTACTTTTATAGCATGCTTTCACTTCACTACCGAGCACAGCTCTGTGTGCCTTGGGTATGTGCTGTGATTTGTTGTGATTCTCTGATGGTTATTGTATGGAAAGTGTTCTGCGTAGGATGTGTGCAGTGCCTAGTAGTGCAATTTTCTGTGTATGTTATATGTGTTTGTAAGTCCTGGTGTTTTTGTTATGTATTTGTCTGAATATTTTTTTATCATGCCTAATGCACCTACTATGATAGGGATTGTTTCTGTTTTCAGATTCCACATTCTGGTTATCTCTATTTCCAGGTCTTTGTATTTTGAGAGTTTCTCCATTTCTTTTAGAGACACGTTGTTATTATTATTATTATTATTATTATTATATTATTATTATTATTAGTAGTAGTAGTAGTAGTAGTAGTAGTAGTAGTAGTAGTAGTTGTAGTAGTTGTAGTAGTAGTAGTAGTAGCAGCACTAGTAGTAGTAATAGTAGTTGCTGTTATTGTTGATGTTTAGCCCCAGGTTAGATCTGATCCAACACACCTACCTATGATCCAACACACTACAGTCACAACCAGCAGCACCCCACCCAGCCACCCTCATTGCAAACAGGATATATAGGACTTGTCCAATCCAATGTGACCTTCCCATCTGTTAAAGATAGTAAGAATGGGGTGTAATTTCAGGGAGATCTAGCTGTTATGTCAAGCAGACAGAGCAACCATATAGAGACCCTTCCCTTGCTTTATATATAAATGGGTCCCTGACAGTCACCACCATTTCAGGTCATAACAGGTCTGAAAGTAATGATACCCTGACCCCAAAAGCTCTGGAACTTTTGCTTTCCAGCCACATGGTACCAGATTCAGTCCCACTGCAGGGTACTTTGGGCAAGTATCTTCTACTAAAGCCTCAAGCCAACCAAAACCTTGCGAGTGGATTTGATAGACGGAAACTGAAAGAAGCCCGTTGTATATACACACATACACACACACACACACATACACACACATACATACACATACACACACACATATACATACATACACACACATATTTATATATATATATATATATATATATATATATACTAGCATTATGACCCATCTTTGCTGGGTCATAGTGCTAGTGCATGTATATATGTGTATATATATATATGTGTACATATTACATGTACATCTATATATATAAATCTACACATAAAATACAAAATACAAAGTTATATCTTGATATCGCTAGTGATAACAATACTCAAATTATATAACAGACTGGAATTGTTAGCTCTTCTTTCTTCTCTACATTGTATACTTTATAGACAATAGTCTTTTCTTTAATTTAATTTTTTATTATCCATCTGGACTATTCCATTTCTGCACGCTAATTTTGTTTTTAATTTATTCCCATTCATGTGAAACCACTTATTCAAGTTCAAACCATTGATGCAATTTTATACCAATTGCTATTTTTACTTTTGTATGTTACGATTATATTATACTTTAGTTTGATTTTAATTATTACTTACTACATATAATTCAATTGTTATTATTATTTTTATTGTTAAAGTGAAAGTATCTGACATAAAATAGAGAAATATTTTTGTTTCACTTTTAACACGTAATACTGAAATAGTGGAGAAGATATGATATTGCTATGGGTTCGCTCTAGGCAAGAAGTTGAACATTTTTTTTTTTGCCGATGACACTCCCTGGACCCTAAGTCAGGCATGTGTAAAATTTGAATGAAATTGGTTATGTAGTTCTCAAGTTTTAGGGAATCGTAGTGGAGAAGATATGATATTGCTGTGGGCTCACCCTAGGCAAAAAGTTAAAAATTTTTAGGGAAACACACAGACAGACAGACACACATTCTCAGTTTTATATATATAAAGATATATGAAACAAGTAAATAGTAAATGGTGAGTGGAGGTGGAGGTGGTGGTGGTGGTGGGATCATTGTGAATGAATATTTCTGTAGCAGTTGAAGAATACTTACGAGAACATTTATCTTCAAGGCCCAGACATATGGTAGGGGTTGCAAGATTTCCGGCTGTTTTATTCAAACCTATCATGGAACAACTGAAAAAGGAAGAAGGACAAATCAGAAATCGGGAACATGCATTTATACCAATGTTAAAGAGAGAGGAAACAGATCTGGCTTACTCGACGTCTCTGATGCAGTAACCTTTTCCGACCCAGTATTTGTAGTGGTTGTTCTCACAATCCTCGCATTTACCTGCAGACAGGGAGACAGAAGAAAGAAAATTCATCACATATCTAGACACCATCATCGTCATCATCGTCATCTTTGTCATCATCGTAGCTATGATGTCATCACCATGACCACCATCATCTTCATCATCGTCATCATCATCATTATCATCATAACCATCATCATCGTCATCATCATCATCATCATCATCATCATAACAATCATCATCATCATCACCATCATCATATCATCGTCATCATCATAACCATCATTATCATCATTATCATCGTTATCATTATCATCATCATTATCATCATCATCCTCATCATAACCATCATCATCGTCATCATCATCATTATCATCATTATCATCATCATCATTATCATCATCATCATCATCATCATCATCATCATCATCCTCATCATAACCATCATCATCGTCATCATCATCATTATCATCATTATCATCATCATCATTATCATCATCATCATCATCATCATCATTATCATCATCATAACCATCATTATCATCATCATCACCATCATCGTCAACATCATCATCATCATCATCATCATCGTCATCGTCATCGTCATCATCATCATTATCATCATCATCATCATCATCATTGTCGTCATCATCATCATCATCATCATCGTCATCATCATCGTCGTCGTCATCATCATCATCGTCATCACTATCATCATCATCATCATTATCATCGTCATCATCATCATCGTCATCATCACCATCATCATCATCATCGTTGTCGTCATCATCATCGTCATCGTCATCGTCGTCATCATCATCATCATCATCATTATCATCATCATCATCATTATCATCGTCATCATCATCATCGTCGTCATCACCATCATCATCGTCGTCGTCTTCATCATCATCATCATCATCACCACCACCACCACCACCACCACCATCATCATCATCATCATCATCATCATCCTCATTATCATCATCATCATCATCATCATCATCGTCCATGATGATTTAGATGATGATGATGATGATAATGGCAATGATGATGACAGTGATGACAATAATGTGGCAAGCTGGCAGAAACGTTAGCATGCCAGGCGGTATTTCGCCTGTCTTTACGTTCTGAGTTCAAATTCCACCGAGGTCGACTTTGCCTATCATCCTTTCGGGGGTCGATGAATGAAGTACCAGTTGTGTACTGGGGTCAATCTTATCGACTGGCCCCCTTCCCCCAAATTCCTGACCTTGGCCATAGAGTAGAAAAGAATAATGATAATGATGATGGCAAAAATGATGGTGATGGCAAGAAAATTCACCTGCTGTTAATTATTTCAGTACTTCATTAATCTATAAATGATTAATTAAATTATTAAATGAATGAATCATGTGACCTACCTTCATGAGTTAATTCCTTTCCTTTCGCGCACTCGAGAGGGCTTATCTGACAGAAGTGAGAGTTTTCCCCCACGTAACCATCATGAAGAGCACACTCGCATTTGATGCCAGAGACTCTGAAGGCATCTAAAGAGAGAGGAAGAGAGAGATAGGGAGAATGGTGAGTGTAGCTTGATGAGTGTAGTTTGGTGAGTGTAGTTTGGTGAGTGTAGGATGGTGAGTGTGGTTTGGTGAGTGTAACTTGGTGAGTATAACTTGGTGAGTGTAGCTTGGTGAGTGTAGCTTGGTGAGGGTAGTTTGAGGAGTGTAGTTTGGTGAGTGTAGTTTGGTGAGTGTAACTTGGTGAGTGTAGCTTGGTGAGTGTAGCTTGGTGAGTGTAGTTTGATGAGTGTAGCTTGGTGAGTGTAGCTTGGTGAGTGTAGTTTGATGAGTGTAGCTTGGTGAGTGTAGCGTGGTGAGTGTAGTTTGGTGAGTGTAGTTTGGTGAGTATAACTTGGTGAGTGTAGCTTGGTGAGTGTAGCTTGGTGAGTGTAGTTTGATGAGTGTAGCTTGGTGAGTGTAGCTTGGTGAGTGTAGTTTGATGAGTGTAGCTTGGTGAGTGTAGTTTGATGAGTGTAGCTTGGTGAGTGTAGTTTGATGAGGTGAAGAAAAAAACATCGGAGGCATTAAGAGGCTCCGCTTCACAAGAGTTCCAGCACTGCTTCAAACAATGGAAAAACGTGTCTGGACCGATACACTGCTTCAAACGGAGAATACTTTGAAGGTGGTAAAAGTGTAAACATGCAAAAACTAAGGGAACAGAATAATATTGTAAAATTTCAGGTTCTTTTGAACACCCCTCATATATTGTGTATTTATTTTGTTCATTGTCCAAGGCGGCGACCTGGCAGAAACGTTAGCACGCCGGGCGAAATGCTTAGCGGTATATCGTCTGCCGTTACGTTCTGAGTTCAAATTCTGCCGAGGTCGACTTTCCCTTTCATCGTCTCGGGGTCGATAAATAAAGTACCAGTTTCGCACTAGGGTCGATGTAATCGACTTAATCCCTTTTTCTGTCCTTGTTTGTCCCCTCTATGTTTAGCCCCTTTTGTTCTCGTCACCGTCCACAATATTTGTTCCCTGTTCCCAGCAGCTTTTCACCCAAAAATAACAATATTATTGTTACAGATGATAACTGAAGAGGAAAGAAGACATCCGTGTCTTGTGTGTGAATTTTCTGTTCGTATCTTGGTCGTGTTTCTGCTCAATTTTTTTAAAACACACACACACACACACACACACACACACATATGTACACTCACATACACACATGTACACTCACACATACAAGTCTTCAGTTTCAGAAACAAGGGAGAGAAAACAAGGGAGTTGATTCTTTTCAAAAATCCGTGAAGAGTCGCCTCCCCTCAAACAAGATACCGAATTTTGATGGCCTAAAAACACCCGAACACATCACAAACAGCCCAATTTCAGAAGCGCATATTTGGGAGGCGGGGAACATTTTTAGTGCATGAAAGCTTATGAGATCTAAGCCGATTCTTATGAGAAATTTTTTGTTGGGGTGGGGATTTAGGTGGTGGCTAAAAACGTGTATCTTATATGCCATCAAACACGATATTTTTCTTACACGGAAACCGATATTATAATAGAAATGATATTTACCTGTGGGGCAGTCGTTTTTATAGCATTTCTTGACATCAAATGATGAAGTGATGAATGGGTTCTTAGTTCCTCTGGTACAAGGCAAACACTCGTCACAGTTACCATTCCGCTCACACGTTTTCACATAAGAACCTAGAAAATTCCAAGAGTAGAAAAATTCAAAAATGAACCAAAGAGAAAATTCAGAAACTCAGATTAGTCACAGCTGTTTCAGCTATGCCTGTTGATGAGATTGAACCATGAACACAACACAAATGCATGGGCGAAATAGCCGTAAGCCTATAATGAATAAATAAATGTATGTAACCCGTAATTTTTGTTTATTTTATAGATCAGTCAGTGAATTGGGTAATGCGGCCATGGATTTACAAATTTGACTGGTGATGGACTTTAGTTTTGCCTTTCAGATTTTGGATTACCTGGAGTACAACTGGTGTTGGCATGTCTACATCCCTGTCAATTAGCAGTTTAGCAAAAGGGACTAACGGAATTAGTACGAGGCTTAACAAACAAGTCTGGGGCTTGATTAATTTGAGGTAAAAATTTCAAGGCAGTGCTCCAGCATGGCCGCAGTCAAATGACTGAAACGAATGACTTAAAAGAGTAAAAGAGTAAATATGTGAATGAAATTTATGCATTTATGTGAAATATTACCTGCTGGACAATGCAAAACTGGTCTACAGCATTTGTCACCATGCTTCAACTGACCTCTAGGACAATCGCGTGTTGCTGTAATGATCTGAATTGAAAGAGGGAAAGGAATTACAGGGATCAGTGGAAGTCATTCCCTAAAAAGAGGTTTGTAAAAGGATTGACAGGCACACACAAACCAATAACTTACATGATATATATATATCATCATCATCATCATCATCATCGTTTAACGTCCGTTCTCCATGCTAGCATGGGTTGGACGGTTCGACCGGGGTTCTGGGAAGCCAGAAGGCTGCACCAGGCTCCAGTCTAATCTGGCAATGTTTCTACAGCTGGATGCCCTTCCTAACGCCAACCACTTAATCCAAACAAGAAAGCACAAAAAAACACAACGTGAGGACGTGGAACAAATATAGTATAATTGGATGCTCAGGAAAGAAGGAAAGAAGGAGGGTTTAACGTTTCGAGCGGAGCTCTTTGTCGGAAACATAGGAGAAGGAAAGATCCAGAGAAGGGAAGACAGGGGAAAAAAACTGCCAACGGTACACACGCGGTCACACATATATATGTATGTACGTATGTATGTATGTATGTGTATGTATGTGTGTATATATGTACATATATATATATGCATATGTATATATATATATATATATATATATATATATACACATGTATGTATGTATGTATGTATATATATGTTTATATAGTAAATTTAAATTACAATGAGCGTAAACAAACAAACGTTTGATTCCAATCTGCAATGCAAACATTCCAGGCCATGTGGAAATATAATTTTGCTTGGAAAAAAGATAAGTGTTTGTGACAGGAAAGGCATTGCATCTGGAGAAAATTTACCTCAATTTATTGCCTGACAATGACGTGATGGTGACGACGACGACGACAATGATGATGGTTATGATGATGATGCGTGTGTGTGCACGTAAGTGTCTGTGGGAGTGATAGACTTATATCTGGTATCCAAATCTAGTCACATGACCTGCCAGACTATCAGATGTTGTTACACACTGCTGGTCACAATGCGCTTTGAGTTGCAATCACTAGTGCTCACTCCAAACACCATGATGTTGACTGGATGTTTGATTTTTATCACTCTCGGTACATATCCTCAGATTGATACCCAAACGCTCTCAAATGTTCATATTGGAGCTTCTGGTGCAGATGCCAAGCAGTGCAGCATGTCGTTTCCAAATTTCTGTCTGAGTGAATTGCGTCATGGTGCTGTTTTGCTTACAGACGGTGCCCAACTGACCCTACCATACTGTGTAGTCGACAAAATCAAAAACAAACAATGTGCATGTGTGAAATTAAAAATATAAAATTATAAAATGGCAATAATTTGTCCATCGCACCCTATATTTTTTACCTTTTATTTGTTTTAGTCATTAGTCTCTGGCCATGCCGGAGCACCACCTGGAAGAGTTTAAATTGACAGGTGTGTGTTTGTGTGTGTATGTGCATGTGTGTGTGTGTGTGTGCATGTGTGTGTGTGTTTGTTTGTGTGTGTGTGTGCGTGTGTGTGTGTGCGTGTGTGTGTATGTGTGTGTGTGCCTGCATGTATGTATGCATGTGTGTGTGTGTGTGCGTATGTGTGTGTGCGTGTGCATGTGTTTGAATGCGTGTGTGTGTGCGTGCGTGCGTGTATGTGTGTGCACATGCACGTGTGTGTGTGTTTGAGTGTGTGTGCATGTGCATGTGTTTGAGTGTGTGTGTGTGTGTGTGTGTGTGTGTTTGTGTGTGTGTGTGCATGTGTGTGTATGTGTGCGTGCGTGAGCTCGTGTGTGTGTATGCATGTGA